>NW_023045150.1:0-45029 GCF_011762505.2 Arvicanthis niloticus | reverse complement strand
GATTCACAGATATCACTGGCATACTTGGTTGTGTATTGTAGGTAGCTAAGAGAAAAGATGTTTATTTATACTTACAGACACACTGTAAAGTGATATTCAAATTATTGATTGGCTGGTAGAACACATCTTGGATTTTATACTCAAATTTAATAAATTGTCATTTTTTCTGTGTTTCAGTTGTATTATTTTGTCTGTAAAATATATTTACATCACCTAAAACTCACTACTATACTATTCATTGCAACACTTATTATGCAACAATATAAAGAAATTTTAAATATCCATTGCATTTGTGCTTGGTAGGCAGAGGTGTTCTATAATTTCATGGATGGAAAGGAGGATGTTCTTCATGGATGTTATCACAGTAATTTCACACTGTTTAGCAGGTACAACCCAGAATTTAGTGTAAAAATATAGGTCAGCTTGCAAATTGAAGAGTGGACTGTTCTATTGGTCAGATTTTTACAGACCATACAAGAGCACACATTTATCAAGTCAAAACAACTGGTAGCTTGTCTGTTTCTCCTTCACCTCCAATAGCAGAAAAAGCAATTGAACTGAATGGAATTCAGTGAGTTAGTGTTCACTTAGCATAAATTACTGTTTGTCCTGGGAAATTGCTGAGGCAGCTATTTCGAAAGCACTGTAATTTTGCCATCTTTATTGCCTTTCTAAAGAAAGTTTGGTTTAATATGTGCATGCACTAGCTACTTTTAAATGTCTTCAATGGCTTGGATTGTATATAGAATTGCATTACTGGTTTTTAAATGCCTTAGTAATTTAGACAGCATGTATAATCCAATAAACATACCCAGAAACTCAGTGTTTTGTAATACAGAATGTATTTTAATATCTTAGATATTATGTTATATAATCTTCCTGGTGTATATAGTTTACATTTCATTTATGTTAATATTATAACCAATGTAAGATAAATTAAAATTTAAATATAGCAGTCTACTTGATAAATGCTCACATTAAAATTTTGGTGATTGGTACAAATCCCAGTAGTACAATTGCTGCAGTAAGATGACATGTGCTATGAGAAACCTAGGGAATATATTTCCTGAAGTTTCATGCAGAGTTTAAGAAAGTTATATTTTAATTTACTATTATATAAGCAGTTTCTGTTGTTACCTAAGTAACCAATCAATAGAAGCAGACATATACATATGTATGTGTGCAGACATTGTTAACTGGTAGTTTATGGACTTAAGACTCAGCTAACTCTTTGTCTTGAGCCTTCATTTACAGTCCATTATCTTCATTGTTCAAGATAGCCGTGTGAATCCTATTGATAGTAATAGGTATGAATTAGTTTTTAAATGGGGCTCATAGCTGAGCATCAGCTAAAATCGAAGGTATAGCTTCTTAAATTGTGGATCATAACCCCATATGAGACCATATAAATTAATGTGGGATTTGTGAAAAAAAAAAATGGTGAGAGAAAAAGGATTTCTTGATGTACTTAACTAATGAGAGGTGTTTCCCATAATCATGGCCATGGTCATATGGTCTCCCCGAATCCTTCATTCAGAACATATAATAAAAAACAAATTTTTTCTATACACATTCCAACAGCATAAAGCACTAACAAACTGGAAGGACCACATGAATTCATATTACAAGATACTGTATGTTGTAACTGGCAGAGATTTTACTGTATGTCAGATGGTTTCAGTTCTGAATATATATAATTGTTTAATGACAGAAACAAAAATATAAAATATTTTCTATCATCATTTTAGCATATTAAGTCAAAATTAGTATATAGTAGGATGTAGTCTGTTAAAGTATTTTATTTTAACAGTGTTTGAGATCCTGACTTGAGTTCTGTTTTTTAAAAAATGATTAATAAAAATTTGTCTTGGTATTAGGACAAATTTCTAACAATGTCTGAAATGGCCTTAAGTTAACTTTTTATATTATAGTTTTTGAAAGTTTATTTCTAGCCATTAATGACTATGCAGTCAGAATATAAAACAAGTTTGAAATTTTTTGACAATTTTCTATATTCTGAAGGTATCAAAATTTCAGCCAAGATTCATTTTCTTGTGTAAAAGTAAATAAGCATATGCATAAAATTGGTATTAAAATATGCTTTGTCTTTAATAATTATATGTATAAGAAATGATTGGTTTAGAACAAATTTTGCCAAATTCAGCTTCGACACCAAAGGCTAAACTGAGGCAGGCAACCAATGGCATCAGTACTTAGAGCCACTAACAGAGGTCAGTCCAGATACTGATGGGGCTTCTGCCTAAGGCAGCCAGTGATTAAAGAAATTACTCAGCAGGCATTTCTCTGAGGGAACAAATCTTAACCTACTGGGACTGGTACTGCTTCTGGCCAGTAAAAAGTCTCAACTCTTTTAACTTCTTGGGGCCAGTGAGAAAGAAAAGGAAAGAGAAAATTTGTACATATACATACAAACTGACTAGATGAAGCAAAAGGCAGACTTCAATAACTTTATACATATGGATACATTTATCCATGCATACATACATTCATCCATCCATCCATCCATCTATCCATACAAACATACATATATACATACATGCATACATATATCCATACAGACATGCATACAGACCTATATAGACAGGCATATTCATACTTTCAATGCTTTGAGCAAAGCTCCACCAAGCAAGATCCAGTCATTTGAAATATACAAATACATACATATGTACACACAATTGATAGATGGAAAAAGCTTCAACACACCCAGACAAGCTTTACATATATACATACATACAGATTGATAGGTGGAAGAAGTGCCAAGACATTCTTACATAAACTTATGTATATATGGTGAGTGAAAAGAACAATGTTCCGTTTCAAAACTCTCTCATATAAACTTTATACATATACATACATAGACATAAAGAGTAGAAGGAACAATGTTCCAAACCCCACACTTAGTTTTTCTTTCATAGTTTATATATCCCAGCAAAATCTGTCAAGCAGTATACAATTTCGATGTGCTTTAATTTTTTTCTAATGAATATGACTATGAAAGAACAGTATGTTTCCTAATATTGTCACAAGAAATAACATTACATAGTACAGGTAAGGAAAAAATATTATTCACAAGAACACACATACATTTATAACTAAGCAACTTGTTATATAGGTTAATAAAGTATAAGGAAGCAAGATCTTTTTTTTTTTTCAGCCAATTTCTCTTACTGACAGGCAGCAATTTGGAGTTAGAAAAAACGGATTATTTTATTTTTTATCTTTAAAAGTAATCTTATAAAAATCTTAAAAGAATCACAAATCTGAACTTTTATATAAAAATCAGTCATGTCTCTCTTAAATGCTCAGAATGTATATCTACTCATTAACAATTCTTATTAACTCATATCAGGAAGCTGAGTGCAAAAATGAATATAAGAAATCAATCATCACCAGTTCAGCCTCAGTAAGGGTTATGTCAGCCAGCGCTGCCATTGTTCTTGTTCCCTGACCATAACAGGTTTCTAGTTTAACTAATAAGAGAGTGCCTTTCTGAACTTAAAAGTCTTCCCTAAGATTTTCTACATCAGTGCCAGAAGCAAAAACATCTTAACATAGCTTGACTAACAAATTTATTTTTTCAAATGTTTTCTAAGTGTAGTGTTCACTGCTGACAATCTACATCTCTAAGTTCTTTCCTAGGGTGGTGACTGAATCATTAATCTGCTCCAGCAGCAATGACTGAAAAAAACCAAGCACTATTGTTTTGAGTGAAAGAGCCACTGCCCAGTGAGGGGCTGAAAGCCCCCTTAAAGTTTCCATATAATTCTTAAATTAAGAGGGATGTGAGCACAGCAAGTAGAGCAGAACTCTGTAACAGTATGAAGAACTCATGACACATAGTCCTCAGGGAAAGCCTCAATCGAGGTGTACCCATCATGGTTGTGCTTACCATTGGGCCACATTCCATGAGCTCTAAATTGATTTGACACTTCTCCCAAATGGCCCTCAGCAAATTTTTTTTTGTGGTTTATTATCAGTAAACATTTGATGATATACCTATTTTGTATACCTGAATACCTGAACGCACGAAGAATTGTTTTTCAAGTGAGAGGTGGTCATGATTTGAAAAATTCATAAAGCTCTTATTAAGACTTGATTTTGGAGCTTGTCAAAAAACTATGACTAAAATTTAGCCAGTGTCAAGTCATAGGCTCACAGTAAAGCATTCTGGGAAAAGGGCTATATTTCAAGCTGCGGTGAATTCTAAAAGTTGTTTATCAGTACTAGAGGACGTAAAGAGGGCAGATAACAGTCCATGTCATGTTATGAAAATAACCCACTGTAATGGCCAACCAATACTCAATACATACGAGTTTTCAGGAAAATGTCCCTGTGGGCAGGAAATTATATTTCTATGTCCTTCTTGGCTGACTTTATGTTCTAAATATAATTATCTCATTACCTCTCCTGTTGTCTCTTAGTAGCATCTCACAGTTCTGACCTGCCTCTTTCAGCTTGCAATCTGTCTTCCACACAGAGGGAAGTGTGATCCTGATGGCTAATAGCTACACAGTAAGCCATTAATGAATTAGCAATGGAAATGTTAATATAAAAAGCTTATGTTGTAACTCCCTATGTTTTAGCACATAATTTTAGCTGAATAAATGTTATTACTCTGTATATTTAGACAATGTCAATATGGAGGCCACATGGCTATATTTTTTATTGCACCTTTAAAAAAGTTTCGCAATTCATGCTTAGTATAATTATTTAAATCAATTGCTGTAGGATAGTCCAATTTAATAGATAAAATACAAGATTCCCAGTTAAATTCAAATGGCAAACCAACAACTGTTAATATTTCAGTGAAAATATATCCAGAATATTAATCGCATCATATAGTATTTGAAATATTGCCTAGGTCATATGAGTAGTCAGACTTGGTGCTACCCAGTACTATGAGTTCTTAGCATAAAGTGAACAATAATTCAAGCACTTAAGACATAATAGAGAATCTCAACTCTGTTAAGGTACCAGGACAGAGAATAAGCACTGGAAAGCATTAGTAAATGCTGTCATACACTGAGAGAAAGAAAGAGTGGAAAAAGTTTAAAGACACTTACAGTGTATTTGGCATAATTCTAATACACCTCTAGATATTTTAACTTTGCATAGTGAGCTTATGATTTAAAGAATGCTGCTCTGCTGATCATTGATGTGGCAGATACTGCTAATAAAATTACCCATGGCCTGAATTCAGTATTTCTATTTTGGTCAAGCTTCAAGAATGGTATAGATAGGTTGATCATGTTAGCCCTTTTTGTCTTGGGAATACTTTTATTCCTGCTCATCATGTTAAAGCTTGTCTTTAACAACATCAACATGTTTGCAGCCAAAGTACATGGCTTGAAACTGAAAATAAATCCCCAGAGTTATTAAATTAACAAGCTGAGAAGCCAAGGATGGGTAAGATTCTGCACAGAGCCTTACCAACCTAAGACATAAATGCATTGCTTTTGATAATACATATTCCATGACAGGTAAGGAAGGTATTTTTGTCATAAGGACCTAAGACAGGCTCAGTCTTGTTTATAAAATAAAAAAGGGGGAGAAGGAGAGAGCTTTTGGGGCTACTTGGCAAGAATTTGACATGGGCCAAGGACAAGGAAATGGGCTTCAGGCAAGAATCTGACAGGCTAGAACAAAGAAGTAATTTCAGGCAGAAATCTAAATAATAGGGTAGAACAAAGAAGTAATTTCAGGCATGAATCTAAATATTTGACTAGAACAAGGAAGAAGGCTTCAGACGTGAAATGATTTGGGGCTAGGACAGGGAAGTTGGCTCAGATATTTTGCTCATCCTGATAAGCTTTTAGAAACAGTGATCACAGGAGTGTTCACAGAATTTTGTTTATTGCCTTGCTCATCCTTTGACTATCTGTATTTATTGTCTTGCTTGTTTCTTGACAATTTGCATCTATTGTATTGCTAGTTCCTCAAACTAAAACTTAATACTTGTGTGTAATTAAAATGGTATAAAAACAAAAAGGGAGAGGGGTGATGGGTGGTAGTTTCTAGGGAGGGGAAATGGGGAATGGAGATGACATCTGAAATATAAATAAATAAAATATCCAATAAATAAAAGAAAAGAAAAAAAGGAAAAGAGAAAAGCCCACTATACAAGAGTCACAGGAAGAAAGGCATGCAGTGTGAGTGTGGTGCCACACACATTCTATATATGAAAATCATAATTGTACTTATTACACAGCTGACTAGAAGAAACATTGTCATGAGATATGCCATATTTGTGATTACTATTCGTTAAGTATTAGCAATAAAATTCAAATCTGAAACTCCAAGTTACAAATTGTCTCAGGTAACAATTTTCCCCAGGTTTGTTGATCTCAAGTTCATCAGAAATTTCATACCAAAGTAAATTAATCTTATATTTCAAGTAAAATTACGTTGACTGACATTTTATACATGAAACACACTAAGTAGATTCCCTAAAACATAATTTATTTAGCTTCTTGAGTTTGTAAAATTATTTGTACTCTAAGTTCAAATTGTTGAGTTCAGTGACTTGACTGAATACTGCTTTAAGTTGCCTCTGTATCTAGACCATGTTAATAAATAAAAAACAGGTATGGATTAATGAATAAATATATTTTTTAATTTCCTACAATCCTACTTAAAGATAAGGATCTCTCATGTAATTTTTTAGATGAATGTTTATTAATATTCTAATGATAAATTTTATTCTGTTGATTTAAGTTTCTTATTTACATGTGGTTTTCAATCCTCAGTATGACTTTATTCACTATGTGTTCTACACTCAAATGTCATAGTTCCAGATTCCATAGCTGCCATATTACTAGACTACAAAAATTCATAAAACATGAACACATATGGCATTCTCGAGTAGTTGAAAGAATGTTAGACCCTTCCTTAACACATATAATCTAGTGTTTTTTGGTCTATTTCTACTGCCAATGCTAATTTTGTTGTCAATTTTGGCTTTTGCTGTATCTACTAAAGCACTTGTTTTTATTTGTTTATATGGTTATTTATATTCATTGTCTTTGAGCAAAGTTCTTGGAAATTGATATAAGAACAATTAAAGGTCATCTTATTCTATATCATCATGTTTTGTTTGTAAATTAGGAAAAGATTTTGTGCCCTGGCTCCAGGGAACATTATCCTATAGTTTTGTCTTCCTTACATTGCATTTTTTTCATTTTGCTGTTTAAGTAATATTAGAATTTACTCCATAAATTGTATGTCAAAAATCTTGTGTTTCATGGAAGAGTACATTCCTATTCTTTTTTTAATTTTTAATTTTTTATTGGAAATTTTATTTATTTACATTTCAGATGCCATCTCCTTTCCCCATTTTCCCACCCTTGAAACCCCCATCCCATCCCCCTCCTCCTTTTTGCTTTTATACCATTTTAATTACATGCATGTATTAAGGTGATAGTCAAAGAACAAGCAAGGTAATAAACAAAATTTCATGAACACTTTTATGATCACTGTTTCTAAGTTTTATCAGGATGACCAAAATATCTGAGTACTTCTTCTCTATCTTAGCCCAAATTCATTTTCATGTTGGAAGAAGTCTACTTCCTTGTTCTAGCCTAATATTTAGATTCCTGCCTGAAATTACTTCCTTGTTCTATCCTAGTATCAGTTTCCTACATGAAGTCCACTTCATTGTCCTTGGCCAATGACAAGTACTATTCTTTTTTCTTAAATATCAAATAGAAACAGAAAATTAAATTCTAACTTAAAATCTTCTTTATAGAAGATGTTGATAATGAATCCAACTTGTATATAATATGTATATTATCATTTATAAATGTGTTTGGAAAAATCCATTTATATGAAGTAAAGTTCTACACGTGTTTGGAAAAGTATGTGTATTCCACCATTTTCAAATTTATATTTATTTTATAAGCATTCAAGATATTCCTTTTTTGTCCTTTAAGATTTGTAGACTATGCAATGATACCTTGTTATATTGTTGATTTAGCTCTGATTTACACTCATTTTTATGTAACAAAATCTATAGACAAATGTTTAGAAATTTTACTAATATTTTCAAAGAACTTATTTTACTGGTGTTCTCATTTGTCTTGTTCTGTACATATCTCATCTGTATTATTATCTCCCTTCTACCAATTTTGTTTAAAGTTGCTTATAATGTTACCAATTTTCCTGTGTTAAATTTTACCTAAACTATGTTTTCTGTCTCTTTAACAAAAAGATGATATTCATTAATTCAGGTATTGATTTCTTTGTTTACTTATTCAAATCATGTAGTCAGGCAATTGGAAGTACTTAAAAATCACTAATTTTATTGTCCAGTGTTTATTGCAACAGTATTTATACAAAGAGAATAGTAGCAGTCTGGAGGCAAAGAATGCAAAGTCATCCTGCTCTCTGTGTCAGTAAAGTGTTGCATAAGATAGCACAGTATTGCAGAAGAATTGAAGAATTGTTAGAAAAATCAAAAAGAGGCTTACTCAATAATGAAATAAATATGCAGAGAATTAAAAGTACAAATATATTGTGAAGTTTTGGAAATGCATGTTTTCTCCTATGGACCTTTAGATTTAGTAATGATGGCTGAAATATCTATTGTAGCGGGTCTTTTTTATTAGATACTTTATTTACACTTCAGATGGCATCCCCTATCCCCATTCCCCCCACCCCCCTTAGGAAACCCCTATCCCATGCCCCCTTTTCCTTTTTGCATTTATACATTTTTTAAAATAATGTTAATAACGGGCTTTATAAGTTTGGAATTGTTCAATCAGAGGTGTAACCCACTGACCAACCTAGATATAACAACTATCTTTGACTGGTGGAGATATATGAATATCTGCCTCCATGTCTCCCCCCTCTTTCTCTCTTTCATCACCTAGCTTCTCCTATCCTTCTTCTTCTCCTCTTCTTACTCCTTTTCTTCCTCTCAGTACTCCTCCTACCTTAGCTCCTCCTACACATCACCCTTCCTGTTAAAATGAAACTTTTCTCTCAAAATACAATTAGAGCATAATTATGCCAATTTGTACCAGTGAGGTACAGGATAGTCCTAATAACCAGTCCATCCTTTTGTTGACTAACCAGTTCCTCTGACATCTATTTTAACTAAAACATTTAGTTCTGAACCTGGCTTTAGGATGAATGTCAGCTGACGACCATCCACTCAAATCTTTTCTCTTAAGGTCAATAGCTATATGTTTTCAAACCCATCAGAAATCCAGAATGACTGCGTTAACTATAATTGTGGAAAGCACAAATCATAGTTTCTAAAACTTAGCCAATTTATAGAGACCTCTGAACACCTGGACACTCGCTCTACTTCAAAACGTTGGAGCATCTTTTACTAAGTTAATCCTGCCAATCCAGGAGCATGGGAGATCTTTCCATCTTCTGAGATCTTCTTCAATTTCTTTCTTCAGAGACTTGAAGTTCTTGTCATACAGATCTTTCACTTGATTTGTTAGATTCACTCCAAGATAATTTATTTTATTTGTGGCTATTGTGAAGGGTGTCATTTCCCTAATTTCTTTCTCAGCCTGTTTATCCTTTGAATAGAGGAAGGCTACTGATTTGTTTGAGTTGATTTTATATCCAGGCACATTGCTAAAGTTGTTTAACAGGTTTAGGAGTTCTCTGGTGGAAGTTTTAGGTTCACTTATGTATACTATCATATCATCTGCAAATAGTGAAATTTTGACTTCTTCCTTTCCTATCTGTATCCCTTTGACTTCCTTTTGTTGTCTAATTGCTCTAGCTAGGACTTCCAGTACTATATTGAATAGGTAAGGTGAGAGTGGGCAGCCTTGCCTAGTCCCTGATCTTAGTGGGATTGCTTTAAGTTTCTCTCCATTTAGTTTGATGTTGGCTACTGGCTTGCTGTATATTGCTTTTACTATGTTTAGATATGGGCCTTGAATTCCTGATCTTTCCAAGACTTTTAACATGAAGGGATGTTGAATTTTGTCAAATGCTTTCTCAGCGTCTAGTAGATGACCATGTGGTTTTTCGCTTTGAGTTTATGTAGTGGATTACATTGATGGATTTCTGAATATTGAACCATCCCTGCACTCCTGGGATAAAGCCTACTTGATCTTGATGGATAATTGTTTTGATGTGTTGTTGGATTCAGTTTGCGAGAATTTTATTGAGTATTTTTGCATCAATATTCATAAGAGAGATTGGTCTGTAGTTTTCTTTCTTTGTTGGGTCTTTCTGTGGTTTAGGTATGAGTATAATGGTAGCTTCATAGAATGAATTGGGTAGTGTTCCTTCTGTTTCTATTCGATGGAATAGCTTGAAGAGGATTGGTATTAGGTCTTCCTTGAAGGTCTGAAAGAATTCTGCACTGAAACCATCTGGTCCCGGACATTTTTTGGTGGGAAGATTTTTAATGACTGTGTCTATTTCTTTAGACATTATGGGACTGTTTAGATGGTTTATCTGCTCCTCGTTTAACTTTGGTACCTGGTATCTATCTAGTAAATTGTCCATTTCCTCCAGATTTTCCAATTTTGTTAAGTATAGGCCTTTGTAGTAGGATCTGATAATTTTTTTAATTTCCTCAGTTTCTGTTGTTATGTCTCCCTTTTCAGTTCTGATTTTATTAATTTGAATGCTGTCTCTGCGCCCTTTGGTTAGTCTGGCTAAGGGTTTGTCTATCTTGTTGATTTTCTCAAAGAACCATTTCCTGGTTTTGTTGATATTTTGTATAGTTCTTTTTGTTTCGACTTGGTTGATTTCAGCCCTGAGTTTGATTATTTCCTGCCGTCTACTCCTTTTGGGTATACTAGCTTCTTTTTGTTCTAATGCTTTCAGGTTTGCTGTCAAGTTGTTAATGTATGCTCTTTCCACTTTCTTTTTGTGAGCACTTAGAGCTATGAATTTTCCTCTTAGTACTGCTTTCAATGAGTCCCATATGTTTTGATATGATGTGTCCTCATTTTCATTTAAATCTAAAAAGTCTTTAATTTCTTTCTTAATTTCTTCCTTGACCAAGTTATCATTGAGTAGAGCATTGTTCAGTTGCCAAGTGTATGCGGGCTTTCTGTTGTTTTTGTCCATATCAAAGACAAGTCTTAATCCATGGTGGTCTGATAAGGTACTCGGGATTATTTCAATCTTTTTGTATCTGTTGAGGCCTGTTTTGTGACCAATTATATGGTCTATTTTGGAGAAGGTACCATGAGGTGCTGAGAAGAAGGTATATTCTTTTTTTTTTTTTTTTTTTTAGGATGAAATGTTCTAGAGATGTCAGTTAAGTCCAATTGGTTCATAACTTCTGTTAGTTTCATTGTGTCTCGATTTAGTTTCTGTTTCCATGATCTGTCCATAGCTGAGAGTGGGGTGTTGAAATCTCCCACTATTATTCTGTACGGTGCAATGTATGCTTTAAGTTTTAGTAAAGTGTCTTTTATGTATGTGGGTGCCCTTACATTTGGGGCATAGATGTTGAGAATTGCAAGTTCCTCTTGGTACATTTTTCCTTTGATGAATATGAAGTGTCCTTCTTTATCTTTTTTGATTACTTCTGGTTGAAAACTGATTTTACTTGATATTAGAATCGCTACTCCAGCTTGTTTCTTGGGACCATTTGCTTGGAATATTGTTTTCCAACCTTTTACTCTGAGGTAGTGTCTGTCCTTTTCACAGAGGTGCGTTTCCTGAATGCAGCAAAATGTTGGGTCTTGTTTACGTATCCAGTCTGATAGTCTATGTCTTTTTACTGGAGTATTGAGTCCATTGATATTGAGAGATATTAAGGAAAAATGAGTGTTGTTTCCTGTTATTTTTGTTATTGGCAGTGGAGATATGTTTGTGTAGCTACCTTCTTTTACAGTTTTTGGAAGATTACTTTCCTGCTTTTTCTAGGTTGTAGTTTCCCTCCTTGTGATGGAGTTTTCCACCAATTGTCCTTTGAAGTGCTGGGTTTGTGTTGAGATACTGTGTAAATTTGGATTTGTCGTGGAATATTTTGGTTTCTCCATCAATAATGATTGACAGTTTTGCTGGGTATAGTAGTCTGGGCTGACATTTATGTTCTTTTAGGGTCTGTATTATATCGGTCCAGGATCTTCTGGCTTTTATGGTCTCTGGTGAGAAGTCTGGTGTAATTCTTATAGGTCTGCCTTTATATGTTACTTTGCCTTTTTCCCTTACTGCTTTTAGTATTTTTTCTTTGTTTTGTACATTTGATGTTTTGACTATTATGTGGCGGGAAGTATTTCTTTTCTGTTCTAAACTATTTGGAGTTCTGTAGGCTTCTTGTATATTTATGGACAGCTATTTCTTTAGGTTAGGGAAGTTTTCCTCTATAATTTTGTTGAGGATATTTACTGGTCCTTTAAGTTGGGAGTCTTCCCCCTCATCTATTCCTATTATCCTTAGGTTTGGCCTTCTCATTGTGTCTTGGATTTCTTGTATGTTTTGGGTTAGTAGCTTTTTGTATTTTGCATTTTCTTTGACAGTTGTGTCAATGTTTTCCATGGTATCTTCTGCACATGAGATTCTCTCTCCATGTCTTGTATTCTGTTGGTAATACTTGTGTCTATGACTCCTGATAGTTTTTTTAAGTTTTCTATCTCCAGGGTATTCTCCCTTTTTGATTTCTTTATTGTTTCTACTTCCATTTTTAGATCCTGCATAGTTTTGTTTAATTCCTTCTCCCGTTTGGTTGCATTTTCTTGCAATTCCTTAAGGGATTTTTTGTGTTTCCTCTTTAAGGGTTTTTATCTGTTCTTTGAGAGTGTTATTTATGTCTTTCTTAAAGTCCTCTGTCATCATCATGAGAAGTGATTTTAATTCTGAATCCTTCTTTTCTGGTGTGATGGGGTGCTATGATGGGGGAACTGGGTTCTGATGATGCCATGTAACTTTGGTTTCCGTTCCTTAAGTTCTTGCGCCTGCCTTTTGCCATCTGGTTAAATCTAGTGCTACCTGTACTTCTGTCTCTGATTGAAGCCTGCCTTTCCAGTTGTCTCGCTTGTGTTTGGTCTTTTAGGGGTCCAGATGTCTCTGTGATTTTTTTCTAGCTGCACTGGTTACGGTGGTATCTCTAGGATGCCTCAGGATATGGTGCCTCCAAGGTAGCAGTCCAGCTAGTTGTCTGCTGTTCTGGGTGCAGTGTCTCCTCTTGGATATCTCAGGATATGTTGTCTGACACTCTGAGTTCAGTTGTTCCTCTGTGGCTCTGGGTTGAGTTGACCTTCCAGTATGTCTCAGGCAGAATCCGGGGTCCACACAACTAAAGACCTGGCAGAGGTCTGGTCCAGGCCTCAGACCCGGGAGATGGGCAGAAGCGGGGTGCTAGCCGGCAGGGGCAGGGGGGAGGGTTATCTGCTGGATTCTGAGCACTCAGGGCACCCAGCTATGAGCTCAGGGTAGTATGTGGGTTTTCCTACCTAAAGCTGGTTGTGGGATCTGTGGAGCCCCCAGAATGTGTCTAGCAGTGGTAACCGAGGTGCACTTACCAGCAGGCCTCAGACTGGAAGAGGGGTGTGTGGCGGAAGGGGAGTGCTAGCACTCGCTATGGGTTCTATGGATCCCCCAGAATGTGTCTGGTGGTATCCCCGGTGCCCTCACCAACAGTCCTCAGACAGGAAGAGGGGCAAATGGCAGAAGGGGAGTGCTAGCGCTGGCTATGGGTTCTATGGATCCCCCCAGAATCAATTGTAGGAGGTCTTAAATGCTATCTTTAAAGAACAGGAGCTTTCATCTTTGCGCTCTGTACAGTTTTCTGACTCTGGAGAATAGTAAAACATTTGAGTCATTGTAAATGATAAAATTTATTTCTTAATTAGAAAGATAATAGGAACTGGCACCATGTGGGATTAATTAGAGGAAGGGCATATGATGATGGACTGTTCCAAATAATTGAGGATATCTGTCTAAATGGAGGCAATGCAGGGGGATGAAATGTGGTAGTTTAAAGGTAGCAGATAGAAGAAATATGCATTGATGACTATGAGACAGAGACAAGGCCAGAGAGAAGTGAGCAGACATAGAGAGAATGGGGGAGAAATAGTTAATAAGAATAATGAACACAAGATCTCCCTGAGGTTTTATAGCAGTTTGTAAGTTAGTAAGTGAGAAATTATATGACTCTGGATTGCTGTGTATTGAGATTTAGATAGCTATCACCCAAGGGACTGTCAAAAAGATAAGTAAGTCAAGATACAACTCGGGAAAATAAATGATGCTTGTATACCTGGATTAAGTGACAGGCTCTATTTGAGGGGACTTGAAGCCACAAGTAGAAATAATGAGTCCATTTAATGATACAGGTTGAAATTAAGAGAAAGAACCAGAGGAATGTTATTGTGGTTTGGTTTTGATATATTTAAAGTATCCTTTCCTTCCAGAGGCATTGTTAGGTCTTGAACATATAGAAACCACAGAAGGATTAATTTTCATCCTTCTACATTGTCCAGAATGTTGCTGGAAAATGAAACCAAAGCTGATATAGAACAGAAATCCATTATAACCAATAAAGACTGTTCATGGGTATGTCAGTCAGCTTTTTCATCATGCACTAGACATGCTCCCTCTCCCCAACATCATGCAGATGATGCCAAGGACAGTGTTCTCCACATCCACAGAGCATTCATCTCCTGCAAGAGAAATTATCAGTTACCCCAGTATATTTTTGAGTTTACATGTCTTCTATTTCTTTAGAAAACATTTTTAGTTTGATTAGCTTCTTGGTGTCATCCACTATAACACAGATATAACCACCTAACTCTGCCCTTTTCTACTTATTAGCCTTTTATCTTTTAGGCTTTCTTGGATTGTTCAAACTCTTGTACTGGTTTAGTCTCTTGAAATGTTATAATATAAAGTGCCATATCTCTTTACTAGAGTATATTCACTGTACAATATGACATTTTTCAATTTGACATTTCCACACAACTATTTCATATGTATTGATTGATAGTTATGGAATGTATTTCTAAAGTAAAGTATGACTTTTCAGTAAACATGTAATGAACAGGTAGGATAAGTTATGTATCTGTATCCTCAGATAGTTATTATTTATTTGTGTTGGGAACATTCCAAGTCTTCTCCAATAATGATTTTAATATTCATCAAATTGCAGTAAATCAAAATATTAGGTTGTATTGAATTTCTTAAACCCATTTTATATCTCAATCTCTATGAACTGCACAAGTGAATCTCTAGTATGTACACATACATCAGTTCCTACAATCCATAGAATTGTTTTCTATCAATTTGGCCATATACTCCAAATGGTCATTACTTCCGTTACTTTTTTAATTATTCTGTTATGATGCCTCATGAAAGCAATTTAGGGAAGCACATTTTCAATCTGGCTTATGGTTTTAGAGTGTTCAGTTCATGGTCACTTGACTTCTGTTTCTGGGCTCATAATGTGAGAAGCAGAATTGCTCCACAGTAGCAATTGTGTTAATGTTTTTGATTCACAGGAAGCAGAGCTAGAGAAACCAAAGAAGCAAGAGTAGGGCATGGTCCCCAAGGACACAATTCCAGAAAGCTAGTTATTGCAGCAAGGCCCCACTCCTGCTCCAAATACTTCTGGTTATAAAGCCCTAGCTGATAAATCCCTGGATTTGTCCAGGACACTTATGATCTAATTCTGTCTAAAACCACCCTGACATGCATACCTTGAGTTATGTATCCAATAAGGGTATTGGTACTCACCATCACATCTCTCATGGTAAAGAAACTCAGTATGAAGTAATCTTTACTTGAGAAACAATAGATTTTCAGCAATTATTTCCTTATTACTGAAAAGCAAAAGAGTTTCTTTCTTGTATTTTCATGCTTTTGGTTCACTGTTACAGACCTTCATATTGACTAAGTTTCCATAAGAAACATTCACCACCATATACTCCAGTACTGGAAGGTCCTACATGGCTGATATTTTGTAAATAATTACATATATTGGGGATCATTTGTTACATAAATTGTAGTATAATTTCTAGCACTTTATTTTGGTCCATATATTTTAAAGCATTATAATTTCTTGTTTTCTAAATTCTGTTTTAAAATCAAGATAATTACCATTCAGTATTTTTTTCAATTGTAGATTGGTTTTTTAAAAAAGAGGGAGAATAAAGAAAAAATTTAAAAGAGCTCCAATTCCAGTGAATTTACTTTGTACAATTCCTTTTATTTATTTTTTTTATAGCAAGAGCTAATGCATGTAAAATCAGAGACAATAAAACTAATGTCAGGTATGCATTAGAAGGCATGGCTACTTTATCTTAATAAAATATTCATAAAATTCCATCTAGTTTGTTTCATAACTGTGTTGCTTCAACACTATAACATTAAAGATTGAAAGCATGTAAATATCATTTGCATACATTACAAGGTTTGCAGTGCTTCTAACCAGAAGTAAAAAATGCTTAGCAAATCCCTGCAGAGCTTTCCATTTTCCAATAGTGAATCAGGCCAAGTTTGTTGCAAGCACATTAGCCAAATGCCTTACCTATAAATAGCTCTCCTCACAAAGTATATTTCATTCTCTTATTTTCTTGATTACATTACTTTATAAATGACGTTTTTGCTAATGTTTTGCAACAAAAGGCAACATGAACATTCAGGATCAATACACTATAAGTTGAAAGACATTTTTGCTTAAATGTCTGATACCTATTAAATACTATTTTCCAAATTACAAAACTTCTATGTGTATATATTTTGGTGCATTTATTTCATAAGTAACTTGTAAAAACTGGAGCTCAAAATAGCTCTTCCCTGTTTTCCCTGAGTACAGACAACTTGTCTTTGTTCTTAAGTTATGTTTGCCTTTAATGATTGAGGATTATTTCAGTAACATTAGAACAGTATACCTATTTGTGCTTAAAAAGAAAAAAAAAAAAAAAAAAAAAAACAAGCCCCCAAACTCCAGAGAGGCCTCATTAAAGTTTTATATTCAAAGTAAGATCAATCTTTTGGTAGTACTGTATGCTATATTTTGTGATACTCGATGCTTGACAAACGAAAGAGAGCATTTAGATTTACATGTAGACAGATGTCTGTCTTGAGATCAATATAATAAAAAGCATAGTGGACTATTTATTTATTATTTATTTAAGAGTGCATGATGAAGGATATTTCTGGGGGATCCCTTGGTAGGGTACCATTCCCCCTTTTTAATTTTTTCAAATTGACATTTAATGGTTTGATGTGCCCTTTCTACTATTCCTTGGCCCTGTGGATTATATGGAATACCCGTTTTATGTAGTATTCCCAATCTTTCACAAAATTGGTGGAAACAGGAGCTTGTATAACCTGGGCCATTGTCAGTTTTTATCTGTTTAGGCACACCCAATACAGCGATTGTAGCAAGCATATGAGCAATCACATGCTTGCTTGCTTCTCCAGTTTGTAATGTTGCATAGATGAAACCACTGTATGTGTCTAAACATACATGTATATATTTTTGCTTGCCAAATTCATTATAATGAGTAACATTCATTTGCCAGATATTGTTTGGTATCAGTCCCTTTGGATTTACACCCAAATGAGGAACTGGTAAAAGTTTAAAACATGATTGACATTGTTTGACAATTTGTCTAGCTTGTTCTCTGGTAATTTTAAACATACCTTTTAAAGTTTTAGAATTAAGGTGATGTAACTCATGAGCCTTTATGGCCTTATCCAAGTTAGATTGCGAATCTGATAAAGTAACTGCAGCTATTCGAGTAGCTAGGTCTGCCTTGGTATTTCCTTCAGAGAGAGGACCTGGTAGCCCAGTGTGGGCTCTCAGGTGTCCTATAAAGAATTTACACTTTCTCCTCAAAATTAATTGTTCGCACTGTAAAAACAAATCAGCTGCTTCTGAGGAATGCTTTATTTGTGCAGCAGTTTCTAGCAGAGGGATAGACTGAGCTATATATGGGCTATCTGTATAAATATTAATAGTTTGATTTGGAAATGCTTGAAACGCCGCAATAACAGCATGTAATTCAACCAATTGAGCTGATACAGATGATGTAGCAAAAGAGATTACTTGATCCTTAAAGGCATAAGCAGCTGTTCCTGATGAGGAACCATCAGTGAAAACTAGCAATGCTTCCTTGATAGGTTCATGTGCAGTACGAGATGGAAAAACAAACTCATGATGATTACAAAACTGAACCAATTTATCTGGTGGATAATGATTATCTATCTGACCAGCAAATGAAGCACATGCAATAGGCCAGACTTCAGAATTCTGCATAAGCCAATCAACCTGATGCCTTGTATAGGGTTGTACTATGATATCAGGATCTTTTCCAAAATATTTTTGACTGTTATCTCTGCCTAACATAATTATATCTGCTACAGCTGCATAGTATGGATTAAGAACTTTCTTGGGGGATGAGGGAAGATGAACCCATAATATGGGTGCAGTTTGCCAAAAAACTGCAGTAGGAGTCAGTTTAGTGTTGAAAATAAGAAAATATGAAGGCTTAGCATAATTAATTTGAGTTACAAATTGAGATGAAATAGCATTCTCTACCTTCTGTAAGGCTTTTCTACCCTCCTCTGTTAGAGCCCTGCCAGATTTAGGGTCAGGATCTCTCTTGAGAATATCAAACAGAGGCTTCAATTCTCCTGTTGTAAGTTTCAAATATGGTCGTAGCCAATTAATATCTCCCAATAGTTTTTGAAAATTATTAAGTGTCTTAAGGGAATCAGTCCTCAGTGTGGCTTTACTATTAATAATGCATGGACCATTAATCTGAAATCCTAAATAGGTATATGGGTCTTGTAATTGCACCTTTTCTGGTGCTATTTGTAACCCTGCAGTCTGTAAAGCTGTTCTAAGATCATTAAAGCACTGGAGTACCTGTTTTCCATCTTTTCCAGCTATCAAAATATCATCCATGAAATGAATCATGTAGATTTGCTTCCACATAGTTCTAACACCCTCTATGGCAAAAGCTACAAACTTTTGGCACAAGGTAGGACTGTCAGCCATACCCTGAGGCAAGACCTTCCATTGATATCTTTTCATAGGCTCCCTAAAGTTTATAGAGGGAACACTGAAAGCAAAACATTTTCTATCATTAGGATGCAAGGGGATAGTAAAAAAACCAGTCTTTTAAATCTATAACTATTTTATAATAATCTAAAGGTATGTCCACTGGTGTGGGCAGCCCAGGTTGTAAGGCTCCCATTTTAATCATGGTTGCATTAACAGCCCTCAAGTCTTGCAACAATCTCCACTTTCCTGACTTTTTCCTAATGACAAATATTGGGGTGTTCCACGGAGAGTTACTCTCTTCTAGATGTCCTGCCTTTAATTGCTCCTGCACTAGCAACTGGGCAGCTTGTAATTTTTCATTGGTTAGGGACCACTGATCCACCCAGACGGGCGAGTCCCCTTTCCAAGTGAGCTTCATGTGGTCTGTGAGGTGAGTCTTGGCTATTCCAAGCTTTTGGGCTAATGTCCACTTATCAGTGAGTAAATACCATGTGTGTTTCATTGTGATTGGGCTAACTCACTCAGGATGATATTTTCTAGTTCCATCCATTTACCTAACAATTTTTCGAATTCATTATTTTTAAAAGCTGACCAATACTCCATTGTGTAAATGTACCACATTCTTTGTATTCATTCCTCTGGTGAAGGACATCTGGGTTCTTTCCAGCTACTCAGTTTGTTCTATGAAGCTACAATTACACTCATATCTAAACCTCACAAAGACACAACAAAGAGAACTACAGACCAATCTCTCTTATGAATATTGATGCAAAAATACTCAATAAAATTCTTGCAAACCGAATCCAAGAACACATCAAAACAATCATCCATTATGATCAAGTAGGCTTTATTCCAGGAATGCAGGGATGGTTCAATATTCAGAAATTCAATCAGTGTAATTCACTACATAAATAATCTCAAAGAAAAAAACCACAGGATCATCTCACTAAATGCTGAGAAAGTATTTGACAAAATTCAACATCCCTTCATGTTAAAAGTCTTGGAAAGATCAGGAATTCAAGGCCCATACATAAACATTGTAAAAAGCAATATACAACAAGCCAGTAGCCAACATCAAACTAAATGGAGAGAAACTTGAAGCAATCCTACTAAGATCAGGGACTAGACAAGGCTGCCCACTCTCACATTACCTATTCAATATAGTACTGGAAGTCCTAGCCAGAGCAATTAGACAACAAAAGGAAGTCAAAGGGATACAACTAGGAAAGGAAGAAGTCAAAATTTCACTATTTGCAGATGATATGATAGTATACTTAAGTGACCCTAAAACTTTCACCAGAGGACTCTTAAACCTGATAAACAACTTCAGCAAAGTGGATGGATATAAAATCAACTCAAACAAATCAGTAGCCTTCCTCTACTCAAAGGATAAACAGGCTGAGAAAGAAATTAGGTAAATGACAACCTTCACAATACTCACAAATAATATAAAATACCTTGGAGTGAACCTAACCAAGCAAGTGAAAGATCTATATGACAAGAACTTCAAGTCTCTGAAGAAAAAAAATTCGAAGATCTCAGAAGATGGAAAGATCTCTCATGCTCCTGGATTGTCAGGATTAATTTAGTAAAAATGGCCATCTTGCCAAAGGCAATCTATAGATTCAATGCAATCTCCATCAAAATTCCAAATCAATTCTTCATAGAGATAGAAAGAGCAATTTGCAAATTCATTTGGAATAACAACAACAAAAAAACAGGATGGCGAGAACTAATCTCAACAATAAAAGAACTTCTGGGGGAATCACCATTCCTGACTTCAAATTGTACTATAGAGCAATAGTGATCAAAAACTGAATGGTATTGGTACAGAGACAGGCAGGAAGATCAATGGAATAGAATTGAAGATCCAGAAATGAACCCACACACCTATGTTCACTTGATATTTGACAAAGGAACTAAAACCATCCAGTGGGAAAGGACAGCATTTTCAGCAAATGGTGCTGGTTCAGCTGGAGGTCAGCATGCAGAAGGATGCAAACCAATCCATTCTTATCTCCTTGTACAAAGCTCAAGTCCAAGTGGATAAAGGACCTTCACATAAAACCAGATACACTGAAACTAATAGAAGAGAAGGTGGGGAAGACCCTCGAATACCTAGGCACAGGGCAAAAGTTCCTGAACAGAACACCAATGATTTATGCTCTAAGATCAAGAATTGACAAATAGGACCTCATACAATTGCAAAGCTTCTGTAAGGCAAAGGGCACTGTCAATAAGACAAAATGGCAACCAACAGATTGGGAAAAGATCTTTACCAATCCTACATCTGATAGAGGGCTAATATCCTATATATACAAAGAACTCAAGAAATTATACTCCAGACAACCAAATAACCCCATTAAAAATGGGGTACAGAGCTAAACAAATAATTCTCAATTGAGGAAACTCAAATGGCCAAGAGCACCTTAAGAAATGCTCAACACCCTTAGTCATCAGGGAAATGCAAATCAAAACAACCCTGAGATAGCACCTCACACCAGTCAGAATGGCTAAGATCAAACCTCAGGTGATAGTAGATGCTGGAAAGGATGTAGAGAAAGAGGAACACTCCTCCATTGTTGTTGGAATGACAAGCTGGTACAACCACTCTAAAAATCAGTCTGGCAGTTCCTCAGAAAATTGAACATAGCATTACCTGAGGATCCTGCTATACCACTCCTGGACATATACCCAGAAGATGCTCCAACATATAACAAGGACATATGCTCCACTATGTTCATAGCAGCCTTATTTATAATAGCCAGAATTACAAAAGCTTTAAGGAAGAGAGCATCCCATTCTTGACACATACTTTGCCAGAAAATAGAACCTGGTAGAGTATGTCATAGTTCATTGTATGGCCAAGAAGCCGACAAAATCGAATCAGATATAGATAAGATTAAAAAACCAAAAGCCCAAGATTCCAACAACATAAACACAGATATCCTCAATAAAAATCAAAAACCAAATCCAACACTATATTAAAAATAGAGTCATGTCTAACAGCTGTTTTAGACTATGTCTGTAAACAAGTTCTACAATATAAAAATTAATTATGTAAGCAATCTTATCAAAAGGCTACAAATGAAAATGTACATACTTCTGTCAATAAATTCATAATAAAAAATCAAGTCATGACAAAATCTGAGGGAGCAAGTTAGAAATAGATTTTTCCTACTTGACAAAGCCTATCTATAAACCATTTTAGAAACATCATGCTTAAATGAATCTCTCATATCTTTACTCCTTTTCAAAAGTATACTTAAGTCCAAGATAATAAAATAAGACAAGAAAATGAAGATATATTATATAGATTAGGACAGATTAAAAACATTGTCTTCAGGAATAAAGTTGAAGAAGTACATAACAGTCAAATTATAAGCCCTGTTATCTTAAAGGTGATGACAAAGGAAATTTAATAGTCTTAATGAACAACTGTCAGAGTGAGATTTACATTGAAATTTGTCCATCTAGAAACGGCATAACGCAAGGTTAAAATTGGGATTGGTTTAATCATTTCAAAAATATTTACAAAAGTTAAAAAGTTTAATTCATGTAAATGGTAATGAACAAATATCAGAATTGTCTAGTGGGAAAACTAAGACTCTAAGCTCTATCACTTCACACTGGGAAAATTGAATAGCTATTCTTTTTATAACTAGTGACAAATCTTATTAATGTCCCACATAGCAATAAGCTCCAACTTTTGAAAGTATTTTTGTGTTTTGCTTTTTTGGTACAGAAGCTATTTGTAATTTTACTGATGAGTACACCATATATTAACCTGTTATCTAATAAAGTCACATCCATTATGATCAAACATTAAATTCTTAAATAGTATACTAAGTATCATAATCGGTTCATGTTTTATATACATTCAGAAGCACTAGTTATCTGTGCTTATAATCCTACAAAGGTCATCAAAATTTATGAAATTAGAGATACCAACTTTTGGTGGAATATATATTTATATTTGTTATATATTGATGGACTATAGTTTTATTAATATATAGCAATGTTTATATTTTGTGGTATTTTTAATTTAGTTTTTTTTTGCTGGATATAAGAATGTCTAAAAAATGTGTGCTCTTTGCTTTCATTTCTTGGTATATAGTATTCTATCCTGTACTCACAAATCTCTGTGATTTCTTGCCAGTGTATTCTGGCTCTAGAAAGCAACAATAGCTGCATGTTGTTTTTGATAGGAGCTAATGATTAGTCTCTGTCCTTTAGTCAATGAATGAAGATCATTATCATTTATATTTAATTGCTTAGAAATATTTCCAGACTCCTATAATTTTATGTAATTGTTTTCCTGGTTATGTCACACATTATTTCTTCTTTCTTCTCTAACTTGTCCCAGAAGTTTGATTATTTACTAAGTGGAATGATTAATACTTTCCTAGAGTTATTAATCTATCCCTATCATGTTATTTATCTGTTGCTGTGTATTGTTTTAAAATTATTTACTTTCAGGACTTCAGATACATTGTTATATTTTAATCATAGCTTTTGTGGATTCATGTTTGATGTTCCTCTGTTGAATTTGCCTTTGTAAGTTGGATTTCTCTCTTGCTGCTTGTATTATTATATTTTCATTCTATAGTTTTAGTCTGATATATTTGTCTTTTCTTATATTTGGGAGCTTTCTTTTACACAATTTTATTACATAATTTTTATTTCAGTTTCATCTTCTACTCTGTAGATTCTTAGAAAAAGACTAAGAATTAAGAGAATACTTCATGCCCTGTGCTTGAAAGCGTTGGTTATTCTATTGGTAAACTACTGTTTTCTTTATTGGAATCTGAATGTAGTAATTCCTTGCTCTTGTCTTGTCTTCCATCCGTGATATTCTTTATTCTGCTTGATCATGTCTGCTGAAAATGTTTTCCAATGTGTTTTTAATTGGTAGATTTACTCTTTGACATGTGTTTATATTTCTCTGTTAAATTTGTACTTTGTTGGGATGGCTGTCTTGAAAGCTTTACTGTTTATCTTTCTCCCATGTTTTGGTTAGGTTTTTTTTGTATAACCTTTTAATAAGTACTCTTTACATGAACTCATGATCTGTCTACTAATTGGATGGAAGAAGCAGACAGCAATAACAGGAAAAATGATTTGAAAACTACCCTGGCTTTGCACTATTGTGTAAAATATATTTTACTGGGTATAAACAAGGAAGTGAGCAGGCATTGTGGAACTTTTTTTTTCTCTACTCTAACTGTTGTAAGTTCCTGCCTCAACCTCCCTCAATGATGGCCTATAACCCAGAAGTGAAAGCCAATCTGACCTTTTTCATTTATGTTGTTTTGGTTAAGATATTTTATTGCAGCAGCAGAAATGAAACTAGAACACCCCAAATTAAAACCACATCCTTGTGAGTAAAATCCACTACCAAAAAAAAAATCACAGAAGAAAAAATTATGAAGTGAGTTAAAATGAAATTGTGGCACATGAAAACCATAACAGTTGTCCCTGAGCCCCTTTTAAGCAGAGGTGCAAGCTTTCATTTTACCTAGGTTCTGTAGATTGCAAATAGAATGCTTCCTGTGATCTTTCTACAAACCACTGCTGGGAGCAAAGCATTTGCTTCATGCTATAAATAGGAAAGAAAGCTTCACATTAAGGGAGCAGTTCTCTACTGTCGGTATGAAATAGTGGGGACCTCTTTTCTTCACACTTATCACAGAATAGTTTGTCTTCTGTACTTACCCTGCCAATAGTATTTCAGACAAATATCTGGTTGATGCTATATGGCTATTCATTTTCTCCTCTGAAAGAACCCTAAAGTGATGGACATATTCTTGATAGAGAAATATTTCTTTTTAGTGAGTGTGTAAAAGAAAGTAAGTAGTAAGTCTCAAGAGCTTGAAAATTGAGGACCCATAAAATGCTCAATACCAGAACTGTAACTGAAGCAGCTGTAGAAATAAGTGAGTAGGGAAGCAGCAACGGATGAGAACAGAATTCTGTGCCTCAGCAACATTATTCTTGATGGTTAATAACTGTTTTTGCCATGAAAGCTAGAGATAACTTTTCCTTTAACCCACCTCTTGCTTATACACTCTTTTTCTCTCTCTTTTCTTAGGACAACATGTGTTTTATATAGCTAGTAAACTGAAAATCATGGCACTTTCTCACTTAGGGAATCATACACTTAGATATACTTAGGAGGGCATATCTAAATAAATCATGAGGTCCTTCGGGCTTCTTCAGTTGCAGAGCCAATGAAAAGTGCAGCTCACAAAGTAGATTTCTAGTTGCCTATGGGCACTAGTAAGATGTTTATAATACAGTAATTTGCATTAATTTTCATTTTATTTGATCTCTACATATATTCTGTCTATTCCAAAGACAACCCACTCCTGTACAAAACACTTCTGCTAAAACTATGAATGTTCTTAGGACTAAATTTTTTATTCAGTTTAAGAACTGCCAGTTCTTGTTAAATCTAAGACACTGGTGAACTACAATTACTACATAAATCTTAATATGCAATTTTAAAGTATATGATGCTGGCTTTAATTGATTATATTATTCAGGGTTCTCTAGAGAAGCAGAACAGAGGGAATCCATACATGTTTCCAAGGAAACCTAACTAAATTAACTTAGAATGTACAGACTGACTGCTTATTTCAACAGTGACTTACCTGCATATCCAAGAGACTGGTCGCCAAAGAGCTAGGTACTTTTTCATCACAGCTGGATGCCTCAGTAGCGCCAACCTGGTGCTGAATGCCTGGAAAGCTACTGCTCTTCAATTCACATTGGAAATCTTAAGAATCCAGGTTCTAATTGGCAGAGAAGAATGGGTGTAACAATAGCCACTGAGAAGTAGATGGATTCAGCAGCAAGCAATCAGCAGGTTGCTTTCTCTACAACCTCTATAAATCTGGATGCTCTCAGAAGGCACTGCCCATTCTGGGAGGGAGTTAGTCCCATTCAATTACTGCCTCCCAGAAATACCCTTACATACCCACCTAGAAACATGACTCTTAGCTGATTCCAGATTCAAGTTTATTCTGTCACAATGACCATCAAAAATACCTCACATATGATTGAAGCTTCTATTGACTGAATATTTTGCTGGTTTAGCAATTCATATATTACCACATTAAGCCTATAGGGTATTTTTCAAGATACTATGGATACAGAAGAATATGATAGCTTGTTTATATTATTGTATTTTTAGTTAATGTGGGAAAAGAGTATATGCTTTTTTCTTAAATTTAAATTTATGTTGGTTAGTGGTAAGTAATGTGTTGAGATGCCATGTGAAAAGGAAATCAAATAAATATATCTTACAATTAGATCAGGCACCCTTTAGGGTAGAAGAGAAAATTATCATATTTTAAAACCTTTGTTTGTGATAACTTCGTGTTCTTTATTGAAGTATTAGAAGTAAACCGCCCAGGTGGTAACTGAAGTTAGAACTCTTAATTTTGCAGATATCTATTCATATTGGTTAATGTTGACCTCTCAAAGCATTTTCAAAATTCTGTGCATAATTAAATAAAACCCAGAAAAGTGGAATATTATAGAAACTATCAAAGACCACTAGTATACTTCATTTGTTAAAGTTTGAGAATAAAATGTTTCCCAAGAGCCCATATGTTCAACAATAGGTTCTCAGCTCATGGCATTATTTGGGAGTTGTATATAATTTACATACATCCTAACGAGTAAACATAGGTCTTGGAGCAACCTCCAAAGGTTAGATCTGGTCCCAGTTGACTCCCCCTCCCCCCCACTATTTTATGAACAGCTTTTCTTTCCCCACATGCCCCTACCTCCGCTGTGATCTGCCTAAGCACAGGAGAACAAGCACATGGTCAGAAATGATCCCCAGAAGTTGCAAGCCAAAAAAAAATTTTTTTTCTTAAGTTTTTTTTTTTTTTTCTGTCAGATATTTGGTCACAGTGGAAATGAAAGTAGTCAATGTATTCCTGTTCCATGATTTTTACAGATAAATAAACCACCATCCAATTTAAACAAATTCAGCTGGAACACTGAAATGACACCACACTTTTGTCAGTATACCAAACTGTTGCTTGATATGGGACCCTTTCTGTTCTTAGTCATTTAGGCAGTGAATGTATTGATATGGGACCTTTTCTGGTCTTAGTCATTTAGGCAGTTAGTATATTAGGGAGATGAGAGGAACTGTCTCTTCTCTAGTAGAGATGAATAACTTCTTTGTAACTTCCTAAAACAGAAGTGGAACATTCCGTTCTCAGGATCCATGAGCAGATTTCAAATGCCTATATTACTGAGATTCTGTTAAATAACCTATGGAGCGATGGAGATCTGTGATCCCTTAGACCAGTGATTCTCAATGTTCTTAATGCTGCGACTCTTTAATATAGTTCCTCATGTTGTGATGACCCCCAACCATTACATTATTTTGTCGATATTTTATAATTTTGCTACGGTTATGAATCATAATATAAATATCTGATATGCAGGATATCTAATATGTGACCACTATGAAAAGGTCACTGGATTTCCACAAGGGTTGCAATCCTTAGGTTGAGTGTCACTGTCTTAGACTGAAAAATGAAGAGATTTTGCCTGTGCCTCTGTGAGAAAAGTAAGAATTTATTGATAGGTAAATAGTAACAACTAAGCCACATCACATGTAGCTTCTCATTTCAAGCCACTATGATGACGTTGGGAATGGGATCTTCCACACAGTAGAGCTTTGAATTGTCTTTCTAGGTCTATATTATAACCAGGGAGATGCTTCCCCAGGTTCAATACATTCTATACAACTCATGGAAGATCCTGACCAAAGCTGCCTCATGCTTTCTGCATGATTTGGACAAAATCCCTGATGATGAGTACTTCATGGAGAGAATTGATTAAATTTGGAATATGCCATGCTAATATCACTCTGTAATATGGAAGAGGACACTAAATTTATTATTAGGCTTCAGAGATCCTGCATCAAAGGTTGTGAGCTAAAAGGTTTCTGGGATAAAATGACAGGCCCTTTTCTGAAATAAGTAAAGTCTGTATGTTGTGGCAAACAGTTTCTTGACTGTTTAAAGAAAATGAACTTCTATAGATTTAGGATCTTCTGTTGTTGTCAATATTCTTCTACTCAACTATGAAATCAATTGTGTGACTCTCAGACCACTTTTGAGTTTTCCTCAGAATCTGAGGCCACATCAAAGTAAGTTGGTTTGCTGACTTTTAAAGTAAAGGGAAATTGAGGATGGGTTCAAGTTTCCTTAACTCCTGTGGGACAAACATCATGAATTATGCTCCAGTTCTAACAAAACAAAGCAGGCCAGGGTACAATAAGGCACATTAGAAAAACATTTCTTTTGAAAACAAATCTTTCAGGAAGCATTACTGGCAACTGGTAGATTAGGAAATAAAAATCAGAAAGGAAATTAACTCTGTTATGTAGGTAGGAACCATTCAGACTCCAGCTGGTATAGATGTTTTACCTGTAAGTTCCCTAAATATTCATACAAAGTTACATGGCCTTTCTGATTGTAAAAAGCATCACACAGATGTTACTGAACATGTACCTAGCATAGAAACTACCAGGGCCTACAGAGTGTTCATCAAACTACAGATCTTTCTCATTGTGAGGAGCATCTTGCAGATATTGCCCAAGCAATGGATGTAGACACTTTACCTCAGCACATGGAACGTTTGTCAAATGTCACAGGGGCTTCCTTGATTGTGAATAATATTTTGAACGGAAATTGTTGTGAGATAAACTAACGATGAGCTTTCTTATACTTATCACAAAATATGTAATATTTAAGGAAAAGAAAGAAAGATCGTAGCTTCTCTGTGGGCTTCCAAGGCAGTAGAGCTATTATTTTGAACAATGAAAAACCTCAACATATTAACTGAGTCTATTCAAATAAAAGTGTTTAGTTGATTGTGCCCAACTAAATTTAGTTTTGATGTATACGGTTATGAATATTTGGCATGTTATGACTTCCATGGAAGAAAATGTCTCACCGAATAGTCTTTGGTTTGTCATTACAGTCATTGCTAATGCACTTGTCTTGCACACTTTCATACCAGACAATACCAATTGCCATTGTAGTCTATTAGTACTACAATGGCACGTCACTCGTCTAAGAATAATTAATTTCATTGTAGTGACATACTGATAAGCTCTAATAAAATAAGAATGGCAGTGTCATTGGAGAAGATATTCAGATCTGACTCCAGCTGTAACTCATTAATTCTGTTAAGATGTCCTGTCCAGCTACCCAATACAGGTAGAGTTCTCCATGTGTCTTGTGCATGTTTCCATAATTTTCTGAGCAAACTACTAGCTGCTCTGTTTGGAATTATCTTCATGCCAACATTTGAAGAAAAGCAGAATCTGAAAATTTAGACTTTTCTACTCTCCATGTACATGTTGGTTTACTAAGTACTTTGGAATGTAGAGGTTATTTCTGCTTCTGGTAAAATTACAGAAATCATCCCTGTTAATAACCCCAATTAATCTTAAGAAGATTGTAGGATGAAGCTCAAAGATTGATCAAAACAAAGATTTCATGAATTAGTCCCAGTCTGTCTCTATGGTATTGTGTCCTTTAGGTTCCCATTACATCATGTATCTATCCACAGAAGAGATATCTCTATCCCCCCTCTGTTGGGTGTACATTTTCTTTCAAATTAAACCTAACCAAATTTAACCAGTTTTAGATAATGAAAATTGTCTTGATCAAAAGACAAAAAGGAAAAATGTAATCATGTTGTGGCCCCCTACTACAAAAAAAAATTCATTACCTAATCACTCTGTCTGGAATATCATCGAGTTATTTTCCTCAAGTGCACTAGAAAATCTGCTGAATTTAGTTAATGTCTTTCACAGTACATAGTACTACAAGCAATGCAAAGGTGCTTCTTCTGGAGCTAAAAAGTCCCAATTCTGTCAGAACTCTAAGCATCTGTTAGTAATCACAGTTAATGTCTTTCATAGTACATAGTACTACAAGCAATGCAAAGGTGCTTCTTCTGGAGCTAAAAAGTCCCAATTCTGTCAGAACTCTAAGCATCTGTTAGTAATCACTAGTGATAAAAGACTTGTAAAAAGAGATTTTTACCTGGAGATTTCTGGGCCCTCCACTTTTTGACTCCATGGGAGGTCTACATCTCCTTTGAGAAAGAATGGGAGGACTGGTATTGAAAACCTGGGGAGACCATACAGCTTCCACAGGGTTGTCAGGAAACTCTGCCTCAATATACTCTACTCTCATTTTTGGTTGCAACTACAGTAGAGTTCTAAAGGGACAAAAGTAATGTTAGATTTTAATTAACTGTCTAATCATCTGGTGTTTGGGGGGAGAGTGTCTTTGTCATTCTGCATTCAAAGGTCCTAGAGAACAGCCCAGTTTTATTTCACAGAGAATGTAGCATTTTAATATTCTCATTCTCTAGCGAATGAACAAAACTGGTTAGGTTTAATTAGAAAGAAAATGTACATGAAACAGAAGGGTGAATGTAATCAAGTGGTCCAGGTCTGTGCAGGTCAGTGTGTGCTTAAGGAAACAGAGACACCTCTTCTGTGGATAGATACATGATGTAGTGGGAACCTGAAAGAAAACAATACCTACCATAGAGACAGGCTGAGACTAGTTCATGAAATCTTTGTCTTGATCAATCTTTGAGCTTCTTCCTAGTTCATGCTTTGTTGTTTCATTTTTTTTTTTTTAGCTAAGCATTGCTGTTAGTCTAAATTTGTTTTGATAAATTCAATTAAATAGTGATACACTCTTTTGCAAAATATCTGATAAATTATTCATATTTCAAATTAGGCTTGAAAGTGAAACATTAATTACATTAATAACTTTTAATAATGAAAATTATTACATGGTAATGTTAAGGGAACAGATTAAAGTGAGGCTTTGGGTCACTAGAGAATTATGAATTGAATTTAATATTGTGACTTTTGGCTCTAAACATAGTTAACAAGACAAATTTGCTTTCTGCAATTAATCTTGTATTACAAAACTGTATTAAACTGCCTGAAATTCTTATGTATCCACCAAAATCACTCAGTCTTTTGATGATATAAGATACCCTATCACATTATAATTGATGTTTACAAATTAATTCTTCTGCTTTTTATTTCTAGTTTTGTGCTCTTATTCATTTAATGCTTTAAGAGAAAAGAATTAATTTTTAAATTTAGTCATGACTACTGCATTGATACAGCCTTTGATCATTTTTCAACATTTTCCAAATATTGTTGGGAGATATTTTTCACTCCAAGAACACACCAGATTATATGGTTAGTCATCAGTAAACTTTAAGGAAATTTCAGCATTATTTTTCTCAGAGAGATTACTTGAATATAGCAGATTAGTCAATATTTGCCAATGTGTGATTTGCTTTGGTAATATATCTTGGTTGATTTATATAGGTGTGGAAAACATTTAGACTCCTCTCAAGTTCATTTTGTAAACTATCCAAGATTCTAGGCTCTACTCCAATGATGCAGAGGAACATATAAAATAATACAAGTCATTGCCGTGCAAAAACAACACATTTATATTATTTGATATATATTTCTCCTTTTGAAAATAAAATATATCTTGATTTCACCTCAGTATTCACTCTACCCCATTTAAGTAAATAGTTGGTTCATTTAGACTATCTAATGTCAAATTCTAAAAGTGATTCCTGACCTCTATCATTTTCTGTGTATCTGCCTTGAATCTACCATGAATTTACCTAGATTGTATCATGAAAATGTTTTAAATCTGAAAAAAATTTGAGGGAGAGGAAAAACAATAAAATGCATTGTATGAAAAAAATGTTTTCCATACATAAAAATAAAATCCCAATTTCAATAATTTTCATCATCCAGACTACACTAGTTCTAACTGGATCAGCTTGTGCTCCTCAGTTGTTTACTACCTTGCAGATGCTCCTTGTTTAGCACCTGTAACACCCTGGGTCTGAACCTGCTTCATTGCTCAACTAGACTGTTCTCATCTTGAATGCAAGTCTCTATTAATTTCTTTCTGTGTGCCTTCCAAAGGTTGATTTTTTTAATTTATTTTTTATTGGATATTTTATTTACATTTCAGATGACATCCCCTTTCCCCATTTCCCCTCCCTAGAAAATCCCTATCACATGCCCCCTTCTCCTTTTTGCTTTTAAACAATTTTTTTAATGTTAATCAAAGGCTTTATAAGTTTGGTAATGCTCAATATCAATCAGAAGTGTAACTCAATACCCAACCTAGATATATCAATTATCTTTGACTGGCGGAGACACGTGAACATCTGCCTCTCTCTCTCTCTCTCTCTCTCGCTCTCTCTCTCTCTCTCTCATCACCTAGCTCCTTCTCTCCTTCTCCTCCTCCTCTCCTTATTCCTCCTCTTCTTCTCTGTACTCCTTCCACCTTAGCTCGTCCTACATATCACCCTTCCTGTTAAAATAAAACTTTTCTCTCAAAATACAATTAGAACATAACTATACCAATTTGGGTCAGTAAGGTACAAGATAGACCTAATACCAAGTTCATCATTTTTTTGACTAACCAGAACCTCTGTCATCTCTCCTAACTAAAAGACTTAGTTCTGAACCTGGCTTTTTTCTTGACTTTAGAATGAATGTCAGTTGAAAACCATCCTTTCAAATCTTTTCTCTCAAAGTAAATAGCCGGTATTGGCTATGAGACTAAGTCTTCAACCCTGTCAGAAATCCAGAATTACTGAGTTGACTGAAATTATGGGAAACACAAAGCATAACTTCTAAAACTTAGCCAATTTATAGAGACTTCTGACCACCTGGACAGTTTCTATACTACAAAACATTGGAACATTTGATCTTCAGCCTTCTGGTGCAGGGTCATCTGACAGACTTAGTGATGCAGAATTATTAAAGGCTGATTACTCTGTCTTGGCAGATATAATCAGTCAACTACTCCGCAAGTGTGTCCTTTTCTGGACAGTGATTTGTCTGTAGATGAAAAGAGGCAATTCTTGCCTACTGGCTGTCTTACCACAACTGGAGTAACTCCAAAGATGCTCAATTTCTTCTTAGAATCCAAAACAGGAAGCTGTCAGGAGCAGACAGGTCTCTAATCAAAATGAACATTAATACAGAAATGTTTGTAATGTCAATTGTGTGGACTTCTGATGTTTTGAAAACCAACTATCCATGTAAAGTAATCTGGACTGTTGTCTGTTAACTCCTCTCAGGTGTTTCTAAATAAAATATAGAAAACACCCTAAAAATAAACTCAAAGCCATGAATTTGCTACAGGACCTTAGCACACAGGCTAACCATCTCAAATCAGTTAGAAAAGGTAAAGAAGGAATGGGTCTAAGCCTTGTATTCCTAAATGTCTTATACTGGCACAATGCCTATTAGAGTAACAATATTAATCTAACTTTTATATCAATAAAAAACTCGTACCAATGAAAACCTTAAATTTGAAATCAAAGTAAATTTTGTACCATTTAAGAAATTATAACTTCATCTTTATAACAATTATACTTATTTCTACCAATAAGTTATGGCTATGCAATACATCCTAGCTAATCCTCCCTGTTCCAACAAAACCACTACTTTCCCCTAGAAAGACAGCCCAATATTAACCACCTAACTCCCCAAGCCCAGGAAATAGAGGTGCCAACTCTTCATTAACTTCTTCAAGCTGATGACGTGCATTGAGATATTAGAAGAGGGTGGGGGGAAGAGTTAGTTGATAAACCTCTGATCCTGTGTCTTCACTGCATCCAGGTGGAATTCCAGGACATCAGAGGTACAAGCAGTTCTGCTCAGCTTGCTTGATGAGTAGATACACCAAGGCTTTGTATTCTGCAATATACAATTTTCAAAACAAATTTTAGTATCAAGATAATTATTTGTTTGAATACTGGAATCTAGTCTTCTGGCAGCCTGCCTGTCTCATGTCTAATTCATATAATTCTGGGAGTTTCTTTGAGGGTGTGCTTCTACCATCCTCCCATTTCTGTCTCTCTGCTCTCAAATTCCCCCACACTAGAGTATCTAAATTTTCAGGCATCAAGGCCCTCAAAGGTTGCTTTTTAACATAATCTGTTTCCCTATGATCCTTGGGAGGAGATATCAGTGATTTCTTCGAGTAAGATTAAAGTTATTACAGTGTCCAGTAGAATCAGTAGCATCTGACATTTGACTGTTGGCCTATTCTTATTTCTTATGACATCCTCATTAACTTCCGGCATCTAGTAATATGAGATTCCCCAGATCTGTTCAAAACTCCAGTCTATCCTCTCTAAGAGCTTTGCATTTAGAAATGGCTCATCCAAATCTGAACAACTGTATCCTAAATTGTATTTAGTCCCATACTTCACTGTTATTTCCTTAGCCATACCATACCTCTTTCTTTCTATCCAACCTCTCACCTTGACTGCTATGGTCTCTGTGTATTTGATCATTACACATTTTATCTATTAGAGGACAAACAGCATGAGGAGGAATGTTTGCCTTCTCTGTGGTACTCCCCACACCAGAGCACAGAGCCTGGCATACCAGAAGAAAACATTAGTTATTAAAGAATGAATCAAATAATATCATGGATCTTAATAATAACATGGATCATCTTGCTATTTTTATTCTTATTGAAAGGTATAAATTGATTTTTTTTCTTTTTAAGAATATTTACTTTAAATTATTAAAGGTATATAGGAGAAACTTCTTTACAACATAGTCTCTGAGTTCTGGTTTTACCCTATGCAAATGGTGTGACTATTTTTAATTTTACAGCCACTAGTTTGTATAATTCTCCAGGCTTTCCCCTTATAGTTTATACAACATAATTTTATAATCCAATTGGGTTAACTTCAGAGCCATGTTTGGGTTATAGCTTGTATATATATTTGCTGAAATCATATATTAGTACATCTGATTTGGGACTGGGAAAGGTAGAGATCTAATAGGGAGGTTGTATGGATATAAATCAATATAGAGGATGAGAGACAAGGGTAAAATATCAGTGAACATTCCTTTAAATGTCATAAGAAATCATACTATTATCTACCTTAAAACCCATATATATATACATATATATGTATATATACATATATATATATATATATATATATATGTATATATACATATGTGTGTGTGTGTGTGTGTGTGTGTGTGTGTGTGTGTGTGTGTGAAATTTCATTATCTGGGCTGACAATGCTCTCTCCAAGAACCAAAGAATATCTAACAAACCCCCCATCAGTAGGCAATATCTCTTTTTGATTTGTTATTTATGATTGTCAAATTGACTCCTGCAAGATTTCCAAAACATTACAGGCTAATTGCACCTACCCATCCCCTGGGGCATAAAGCAAGTCCCCATTGCTGAAGACACCATGCAGGTTCTTCAGGTCAGGATCCAGAGGCTCCTAAGCTGGAACTGACCTGAATGTCTCCTCCATGAGGACTAGCTTTCTTGGTATTGGAAGGAGCTATGCAAGCTTCCAAAGGAAGGAAGCCACAGACAGGCTTAACTGGGATGATAGTAAACCACAACAAAGATCAGCCTGTCATGATAACCATAAGTGTCCAATAGTGCCATGCTTACCTTGGTAGTGACCAATAGCTCTCCAGTCGTACCTAAAATCTGCTCAACAAAAGGGAAGTCATACCTGGTCCTATAAATCTAGCCTACTACTACCCAGAGCTAGTGAAGCTATAGATCTTGGAGAAGAACCTGTAGCCACCACTTTACTAAAACAGTAATACCCCTATTTATACTCTAAATGTTTGTCTTTATACCCAGGGGTAAGTGTAGCCCTCACTCTTCGTTATGAAAACTTATCTTTGCAACAAACAAAAGAGCTCATTACAGAAAAATGCAACAACTCAAAGGAGAGTTGTGGAGCCTTGTTCCAACAGATACATCTATAAAACAAACTTAAGGTCCAGGGTACACTGGAGAAGAGGGGTGAAAAGATGGTTAAATCCAGAGAATCAGGGAATGTTCTGTGAGAGTGTCTCCTAGAAATGTCTGAAGTGCCAAGCCTAAAGTCCTACCAAAAATTACTTTATAAACATTTGCCAAGCAAGAACAATAACAGACATTTCAAAGCACACAAAGGAAAGCCCACTATGCTATAAACCTGCACAAAGAACTGCAAGGAACCAATGAATGCAGAGGATGGAAATAATAGTCTTCCCAATGGAAGAAGCACTTTAACTGATTATCAGCTACCAAGCACTCATCTCTGAAAACCTCCATACAAGTAACATTATACAACTATGTACGTTGAATATATGTATGTGTATGTATATATATATATATATGTATGTGTGTGTTTGTACATATATGTATATGTATGTGTATATGTGTATGCATGCAACAGAAATAGGTGATTTTAGAAAGAGAACAGATAGTAGAATATGAGAGGATTGGAGGGAGGAAATAGAAGGGGAAATGAGGTGATTTCATAATCTCAAAAGAGGTAGTAAAATATTCCTTTTTTACTATTTCCTAACCTTACATGTATCCACACAAAAATTCCTTTTTAGAGAAAATATCATTTTTTTCTGATTGCAAAAGAATGTTAATGCAATTTAAAAATGTGGAAAACAGAATTTAAAAAGAAAGAGTAGTTATAGTTGAATTCTAGGATCTCATCACCATCAATATTAATGCATTCTGTAGGCATGCTGGGCTTTGGCAAGCAGTGGTAAATTATGATTTGGTTTTTAATTTATTGACTTGTGTTCTTGCAAATAGTTGATGTCAGCATCTCCATATAGTTCCTGGCATAGTGCCATTTGTTAAGTACCTACTTAAACCATTCACTCATGTTATATTGAATTATCAGAAATTCAATTTTAAGATTTTTTAAAATTATATGTGTATATGTATATGATGTATATAAATATGTAAATGTATGTATGTATACATAGATATACACATACATCTCTAGATATACATATACATCATATACATACACATATATGTTTATTTGTTCCTATGTGTGTACATGTGACCACAAATGCTAATAGAAGCCAAAACCATTAGATTCTTTAGAGCCAGAAGTGTAAATTGCTATGAGTTACCTAGTGTGAGTACTAGGAATAAAACTTAGGTTCTCTGCTGAGGCACCTCTCCAGTCCCCAGGTGTAATGATGTAGCCTAGTTATTGGTTTTTGAAGTTGTTTATATTACTTTTTGTTCACTGTAATTATTACTGGGCTTTATAAAGGTGTCTTAGTTACTATTGTTTTACATTTTTCAATTTGTATAACACAAATGCATATTCTCAGGTTGTGGTTTGCAGTTATACATTTAGTTCTCTGTTGTAGACAGTTCTTAAATTTAAGAATTATTTTTATTTTTACTTTTATTATATGTGTTTGGGGTGTGTGTGTAAGTGTGTGTGTGTGTTTGTGTGTGTGTGTGTTTCTGTGAGTAGATAGCGCAAGCACAATCCTGCAGTATCTTCTAGGATCTCTGAGATCCAGGTTTATAGGTGGCTGTGGCTAGGAACCTCTGAAATAGCAGAAAGGACACTCACCTAATGGGCCATCTCTTTAGGCCTTAGCTCTTCATTTCATGTTAATCCAATTTTAGGATTATTTTCTGTGATATCAAGGGATTATTTCAAATTTTCTGCTAATTCACTGCATTCACAAGTCAAAATAATAGCCCCTCACTTTAGTATTTTTATAAAGAGTTACTGTTCTATCCATCACATTTGAATCTGGAATTCACCAGGAGTGATTTTTATGTATGATATTGTGAAAGTTGTCAAAATTAAAATGAAATGGCTGTGTCAACATTCATGGAAAAAATTAGAAAAATATTTTATCCAAAGCAATTCCAAAACATTAAATATTTAGGAATGTATTTAACAAAATAAGAGAAGGTTTTCTACAATGAAAACTTCAATATACTGAAAATGGATTACTGAAGATACTAGATATTAGAAAAACATTCCATGATCATAAATTACCAGTTCTTCTTCTAGAGGCAAATGAAACATAGAAATAGTGATGAAATTTACCCAGTCTATCAAAAACTTTATCATTCTCTGATCCATGCTTTAAATGAAGACACACAGTAGTGCATCCTTGATTTAAGAGACTGAATTGGTCTGCAGGAAGGGCTTGTTTGTGCTGTTCTTGTTGCCCCTGACATGCTCATCCTTACACATAGAAGATTCTTCCTGGCAAGGCTTGGCCAAAGCTTCTCTGCTCATGAAGGCTTTTGCCTGTTCAGGCTTGAAGCAGGGCTTTGAGTAGTTTATCTCTTCCTCCTCACTTGAATTATGAAATCAAAGTCACAAATACTCAACTAAATTAATTTAAGAATAGTTTATTTAGTTAAATTTAAAATATGCTGAACTCATAGAAATGGTATTAATGGATGAAGTTATATAGATTGTTTTGTTTCCTGCTTACAGTACTGAGCTCAAACAGTCTGATTGCTTTTATTTTCTCACATTCATATTAGATAATTGCCTCAGGGCTATTAAGTAAAATGTGCTTTAACTAGGCCAGTAAGGCTTACAAGTGGATTCTGCCTTACTATAGCATCAAATTCTATAAAGGCATTTTTAACTGAGATTGTATCTATAGGATTTTTATTAACATAATGAAAAAATTTGTCTAATGTATCAGAAGTATATATTTTGAACAAACTGAATATAAATTTTCCAAACAAAGGAAAAAGATATTTGTCATTTTTCAGATATCTTGTCTGTACAGCAAATATGGGAATGTACTTGTTCTGTGTGTGTGCATGCATGCATCCCTCCAATAAAAGTATTGGAATCATCATTTCCTTCCTATCTCTCATTTTTCATGTTAAAAACCCTTTTTCCTCTACATTCTGAATCCCAAAGCACATTTCAGTTATACAAAAGGTTTAAATGTTTTCAAAAAGGAGACATGAAGTCATAAAGTCAAAGAAAAAGTATGGGAGAATTATATTTAATATTGGATGACAAAAAGCCATGAAAAAGAAAATTGATAAATTTTGTTCCATAAAATCACAAGATATAATTTTGCTGAAATGATTTTTATCTTGGGTTTTATCCTTAAAATCAAATGTGAGCTCACTCTGCTAGCAGTCACTCTATTTGCGATATCCACGGTAAAAGCAATTCTCCTTAAATACTCTAAGCCTCTGTCAGACAACTTGAAACACCATGAAAGATTATTACATTTTTTTAGTTATTTGGAAGGATAAATACACTGGAACATCTTTCTGTTATGCTGCATGATCAAGTTTCAAATGTCAGAAGCTCAACCTTTATAAATGTAACTTACTTTTATAAGTGTAACATGCTATAAACTCCATTTGTATAAATTATTTACAACTGAGGCATGAGAAGTTCACTCCAAGTTGCAATCATTAAGGAACAGTTATTTTTGTGAGCATCTTTGGATTTCTCATTTCATTGTTCTTCCAATATAGAAATAAAATTACATTTACATAACCACACCATATTAAGACTAAATGTTAGGTACACAAAGTGGGTCTGTAAAAGTGGTGGCATACTGCACTGGGACTTCAGAAGACCCAATTTAGAAAGCTTAGGCAGGTGTATGTAAGGTTGAGAGCCCTAGATGTAGATAGGAACACCACAAACTCCTACCACACAACTATAACATTTTGATGAAAATTTTGTGGATTAACTAATACTCGACCAAGAGAATATCACCTTAACAACTAAGCAGTCCTTTTTAAGACCTTTTAGAAAATTTCTAATATCTTTGTAAGACAACAAATGTTATATTTTAATTTACATCATAGAAATAGTACAATTGCTTTATATATAGCTCTTAAACATGGTAAGGTCTGCCCCTTACCCTTCATGGAAACATTTCAAAAGGCGGTAATAAAGACTGTGCTTCTTTTATTTATTTATTTATTTTAAAGTGGTGGCGTTAGGCTGGAGAGATGCCTCAGTGGCTCAGAGCACTAGATGATCTTCTAGAGGACAAAGTTTCAAGCCCAGAACTCATACCAGGTAGCTCACAACCACCTGTATCTCCATCCCCAGGGGATCAAATGCCTATCTTTAACCTCTGCAAGCATACACACGCATACCTTACACACATATAGATACACATGCACCCAAGTCCACTCCAATAGGAGCAAGTGCTTAACTACTGAGGTATCTCTCAAGCCCTGAAAATATCTTTTTAAATGACTATGAACAGTAACATACACTTGTAGGTCAAGACTATGGAAGTATTTAGGTAGATGTACAGAATAAAGAGAGTAGATGTTACAGAAAGAGTATCTAAAATAATTGGCCATTTGTTTATATATGAGATTAGGCTGGGGTTAGAAAACAATGCCCAGAAAACCTAAGACCTCAGAAACTTACTGATCCTTGAACTGAAGTATCAGCAATATTACAATAGTAAGCAAAGATAGGTGAGGGAGAGAGGGCACATTGATCTTTCTCCTTTAAAGCCCATAACAATCTGTCTTGCCCAGATTTTCTTCCTTGTTTCATTTTTGTGTAATATAAATTACAATTTTTCTTCCATTTGAAAATCAGCCTTTTGAAACACTGGTCATTTTTGTGAGCTGACAGCTCTGGCACTGACCACAGTACCAAGCTCGAGCATAGTCCTGGGTGATCAAAGAAAGACTCAGACTCGGGTCATCCATTATGAGAGAATGGCAAAGCTTTTACTTAGCAAGTTCAATATATACACCAAGCCAGGGAAGGAAAAACACCAATAGGAACTCTACTGGGGGGCAATGGAATGTCAAGTGTAAATTCCCTTCCTGGGACACCATGCCTACATCAAGATGTTAGAAATCTTAGAAATTAAATTCTAATCTTAGAAAATCTGCAGAAGGTTACTTAGTAGACAGCAGCACACGGAAAGTCTCACCCAGGGCATAGCAGCCCTTTGGGGTCCTACAGGTCCCCTGTATTTTATTTTATAGGCAAATAGTGTCTGTCTTAGGTCACCTTCCGTCAATACCAATTACTCATCATTGGGAATCCTTGCCAGCCTCAGGGCCCCTGTCTTAGGTAGGTAAGGACTGCAAAAAAGTTGCCTGTCATTACTAACTATTCTTGGTAAAGGCTGAGCCAAACCTGGGCAGAAAGGTTCTCTCGTGCCAGCAACACGAGCACCTGCTTTTGCCTGGGACTAGATCTGCTATCTGTGAAAGTGGCAATGAAATATTAATCCTGCTGCGGCTGCCCCAAAGGCTAGGACTCGCAAACACAAGGGCCTCTAGCCCACCCTTTAAGGAGCTTTTCTCAAAGCTTGAGTGCTGCTAAAACTTCTCTCCATAGAGAGGCTGCACACAAGTATCATTAATCTTCTGATTGTAAATAGATAACTGTTGATTTCTCAAAATTAGCTGCAGCTTTTCCAGTAGCCTTGTGGTGGAAACTATGACCAGCCATGTTGAGCTACTTATCCCCATTGACATCAGAACTGGGGGGTTCTTCACACGGCTCCAGTAGATCTCTGCCAGAGGCTCCATAGTGACAGGGCACACACAATGCTCAGGAATCCAAACAGAACTTTCAGCATTTTGGGGAAAACACAAACAGAACCTCTCACCCTGACTAACAGGGTCAGGGCCTTTCCATACACCTGATGACAATTCTTTCCATTTCACTAAGCCCAGTGCCTTCTGGGCTCATTTCCAATGTCTGTCTGCTGCAGACAATGTATCCTTATCCACTACTAAAAAATTTAAAATATATAAAATAGAGGATAATCTTGCATGAGGTGAGGTAAACTCTCCCTTTTTTGTTTTTTCAAGATAATTTTCAAAGTTTAATGTGCTCTTTCCACTATAGCCTGGCCTTATGGATTATAAGGAATCCCAGTCTCATGGGTAATATTATACTCATCACAAAATTTATTAAAGGGCACACTACCATAGGCTGGGCCATTGTCAGTCTTTATTTGGCAGGGAACCCCAAAATAGGCAAATGTCTGCAGGCAATGGTTCTTAACATCTTTTATTTTTTTCCCCATTGTGAGCTGAGGCAAAAATTATACCAGAAAAGGTATCAATGGTAACATGAACAAAGTGTAATTTCCCAAATGAGGGAATATGTGTAACATCCATTTGCCAAATATCATTGGGTGCAAGACCTCAGGGATTCACTTCCAAGTTAGGGGTGGAGATAAACTGAGCACAGTGAGGGCAGTGAGTAACAATTTGAACAGCCTGTTCTCTGGTAATGTCACAATAAAATTTCAAGGAATTTGCATTAAGATAAAATTTATTATGCATAGCAACAACCTTATCATAATTAGTGACTAAATTTAAGGCAAGCAAAATTTGTTTGGTATGAAAATCTGCCTCACTATTACCTTGGGCCAAGGGGCCTGGCCACAATGAATGTCTCCAAATATGACCCACAAACACCAGCAAAGTTGACTGCCATAAAAGAGCTCACACCTGCAATAGGCAAGAGCAAATAGAAGACACAGGTGCCACATAAGATGCAGTCTCCAAGGGTTCCATAATTTGAGAAACATACACATTATCAGTATATATATTGCAAGCTTCATTTGGGAACAAAGATAAGGCCAATTGTACAGCCTTTAGCTCTGTTAATTGTGCAGAGAAATTGGTCATCTGTAAGGTCTCAATTCTACCTTGGGAAACAACTGCAGCCCTACCATTGGAGAATCCATCAGTAGATACTAGGTAAGCCTGATTCAAGGGCTGATTGGAAATGATTTTTGGAAAAATCACCAGGTCGAACTTTTAAAACTGGCATAACTTATTACCCGGATAATGATTATCAAATTGGCTATTAATGGTACAAACAAACAAGGTCTAATCAATGCAATTTTGAGATAAAATTTTGATCTGATTCTATTATAAGGCATAATAAACATGTCTGGTTCTTTACCAAATGTTTGTAGGCTTACTTTATGGGCTATAAACAACAAAGAAACTACTTCCTGTGAGTAAGATAAAACAATCTTGGAGGGTGAAGCTTGCAAATGAACCCATAAAATAGGACCTTCCTGCCAAAAGGACCCGTTGGAGAATGTTTTGAGGCAAAACCCACAAATAACAGTTTCCTTGAATAGTCTACATAATTTAAATGAACTTGTTCAAGAGTTTCTTGTACCATTTTCAAGCATTCCCTAGGCTCTTCATTTAATTGTCTTGGGAAAGAGAGTGATGCATCTCCCTTAAGAAATTCAAAGAGAGGTTTTAACTGTCCTGTGCTTAATTGTAAGGAAGGTCTCAACCAGTTTTTGTCTCCTAACAATGTTTGATAATCATTTAAAGTTCTCAGAGTATCTATTCTAATCTGTAACTTCTGAGGACAAATCCCCTTTTGTAATAATTCATGTCCTTCCTCATTTCATCACCATTTAAGATCTTACTGCTTTTGAGAGGTACAGCAGCTGTGCCCACTCCTTTTAAGGTGGAAGGCGATCTATCCAGGAGCCAGCTACTAGGCCAAGTTGTTTTAGATATCACAGTAGTATCTATACCAGTATCCAGAATTTCTTGCATAGACTTTCCATCAACCCGAAGGGTAAGGGTAGGGCAGTCCTTGAGGGTAGAAACACAGAAGGCAGCAGTCCCTGTGAATCCAAATCCTTCATCACCTCTAGTATCCATAATTGTAGCATGTTTAGTGGGTAACTGTGGCATTAGTACTAGCTGAGCAATTCTATCTCCCAGGGGAATAACTACAACTCCCCTATCCACAGTAACCATAATTTTAATTTCTCCAGTATAATCTGAGTCTATCACTCCTGGAAGGATCTTAATTCCCTTCAACAAGGCACTGCTCCATCCTAGGAGAAGGCCTACACTCTCTGAAGGGATGGGGTCATATACTCCAGTACCTAATGCTTGAGGGCCCATTTGAGGTGTCAATACTGCTCCAGTGGAGGAGTGGAGGTCCAATCCTGTGCTTTCTGGGGTACCTGTGACAAGGTCTTTTACATAAAGGGGTTGGTTTGAGGCACAAACAGAACTGGAGTAGGGGTAATAGTGGTATTCACGGATCTGTATACTTTGGTTTGTGGGCCTCAGAGCAGGCCCCGCTGCCTGTTTCCCCAGAGTGGTGATAGGATGGCCATCAGCATCTGATTTTGACCTGTATTCATTACCCCAATGATGGCCTTTTCAGCATCAAGGGCACTGGCCAGGACCTGTAATCCCCTTGTTCCTTGAACAATCCCTCTTAAAATATCCAACTTGGCCACATCCAAAGTTTTATTTTTGCCAGATCCTTTTTGCATGGCAGCTGCAAGTACTTGTCCCATAACAAAATTTCCATCAATTTCCTTGTAAACTCTCATGTAATCATTTAGGGTTTTGGATCTATGTGGTCTAATGGCTTCTTTGCACCATTTATTAGCATTTTCGAAGGTTAACTGTTTTACTATGAGCATGGCGGTATCAGTGTCCCCAAACAATTTTTCTGCTAACTGGAGTAGTCTATTCACAAAATCTTGGAAGGGCTCAGAGGGTCCTTGGACCACTTTGGATAGTTGATCTCCAGCTGCCTTATTAGGCAAGGCTTTCCAGGCGCTAATGGTTGCAGCGGCAATTTGGGCATAAATAGCAGGATCATAATGAATCTGCTGATGGAGAACAGCATATTGTCCTGACCCAGTTAGCATTTCCAGATTTCTCTGGGGCTGCCCTGCCTGTGTATTTAATCTTGCTAAGGTAACGCATTGCTCCTGATATCCTCCCCTCTACAGTAAATAGTCCTCCTCCACTCAATGTCGCACGATAGTTGTTGCCAATCTCCTGGTGTTAAATTAAAGGTGCTATGGGACTCAAAAATTGCCAACATAAAGGTTGCCAAGGCCCCATAGGAGGAAATTGCTTCTTTAAGGCTCTTTAATTCCTTAAAAGACAAAGGCACATGCTGCCTAAGGGATTTCTGTTACAGGGTAAGCACAATTGGAATCTGCTTTAGAAAAAAACATCACCCCCTTCTTATGGATGGGCTCTTCTACCCCACCAATCCCTCAGGGAGCATTCATCATATGCTGGAGGAGCAGTGGCCTCTGTAACGTTCACAAAAGAGTTTTTACTAGGTGATCATTCCTCTTCCCAGTCCACTCTTTTTCAGACCTTGCATTTCTTTA
>NW_023045148.1:0-45126 GCF_011762505.2 Arvicanthis niloticus | reverse complement strand
AAAGGTGTGTGCCACTGCCTCCTAACCCCCATCTGTATTTCTAACAGGGCCTTTAATTTCTGATGAGCATCTAATAACTGAGACAGGATTATTACCTGTTCCTTCAGACTACAGTGCTGGTTGGTGGGAAAGGTCTCTTACATCAGCTCACCTCCTGAGTACTGTTGCTTTGCCTTCAAAGCCTTCTGACTTCTCTATGGCTTCACAAGGAGCCGAAAAATGGGGATACAGTGGGGGTCTGTGAAACAGTCCTGCTCTCATGTATCAGGTGGCCATAGTGCATTGAGTGGATCCTGGCAAGTTCGGTGGAAGAAGAATGTAATAACAGAGCTCTTGGAAGGGAGGAAATGGGTACATACAGTTGTCAGTGTTCTGCAGATAACACAGCACTTCATGTGACCATTTATTTTGGGGGACATAAATACCTGGAAATTGGCACAATTGATCACAAAGATAAGATACAGGACATAAAATAAGAGTCTTCCAAGCAAGAAAGCCTTGCATGAAATTAAAAGAAAGAACTTACTGCCCCTCTCCCAATAATGAAGCTGAAGTGTCAGGGCCCCACTCACACAGATCATGTCAGTGCAGGCATTGCAAGCTGTTCTAGCCTCATTTCAATCAGGAAACGCCTCCGAAGCATTTCCGATAGCTCTCTGCAGAGACTTCAGAAGACATATTCCCACTGTCCAAGACCTAGTGAGGCGCTGCTACCTCTTTTGTGTCCTGTCCAAATATCAACCTTTGTACTTGTGCTAATGATGCCCCTGCCCCCCGTTAACCAGCTGTGTACCCTGTGAAATGTGGGTCTGTCTTTATACTATATGGAAATTCTGTGACTACCTGTCTTTAATTCACCATCAAAAGGCCACCATGGAGGTGAGAAGCCATCCTGGCAGAAAGCATCCTCTGCCTAGGCTTTGCTCTGTCTTCATGTCTTCATGTCCTTTGATCTGTATGATGCCCCTGTAGAGAGTGTGCTTATTCTCTCAGTTTTACAGGAGAAGGCCTCAGGTGGGGCTAGGCTTGTCTAAAGCTGCACAGCTAAGAGCTAGGACTCAGATCTAGATCCCTACACGGTTCCCACGCCTGTGTCTCCAGGGAGCCTGTCATCTAGCCTGCCCTGGCGGTTTTGTCTGCCGTTTGGAGGAAGTTGTTCTGAGCAAATTGGGTTTAAGTGTGGACTCAGCTGTTACTTAGGATGCTTCAGGTACTGAGAGGACTAGTTCTTACAGATCTCTGTTTTAAAGGATAGTATACATGCTCAAGACAGGTCTGGCTTTTCAGTTGCACGGACAGACACACACACACACACACACACACACACACGATTTGGAAAAAAATCACAAAAAAGTTATGTATGGGAGGGAAAGAAAAGAAAGAAAAACTTGGTATTTAGCCAAAAATAGTAACATTCCAAGCTTGTTTTAGAGTATTTGTTTTGTTCACTGTTAATAGTAAAGGAAGAATCTGTCTGTCTGTCTTGTCTGTCTGTCTGTCAGTCAGTCTGTCAGTCAGATTGGTGTTCTGTTGTCTCATCATGTTATCTTTTCCATCTTTCTTAATAAGAAGCCATGTGCTCCGATTTCAGGAGCTGATAGTCACTGACTACCCAGTACTCACTGCCTCATTGGCAGCCTGTGAGGGCAAGGCTGGGCCACTGTCTAGCAGACCCAGGAAGTGGCGCTGGGAGGTTTCAGATCCCTGGAGAGAGGAGCGACTCAAAAAGTCATCTCTTCAAGACTGCCCTTTGAGCACCATGGACAGACAGCATTCCACTGGACCTGTCCACTGCACAAGTGACATATTTTGTCCTGTGTAGAAGAAAAGTAAAATAAATAATGCCAATCTTGGCATCAAACACCCCCCACCCACCCCAGGCCTTCCCGGCAATGGCTAGTAGTGGACTTGCACAATTCCTAGACCACTTCTGGTGTATTTGTTACATCCTTGTACCTAAAGAGTCTCTCTGTACAGTAAGGATTTCTTGTTTATGCCTGTCTACACAGACAGATGTGTGCATGGCACTACATTTTGTAAGATTCCAAATAATTAGTTTATTACATCTGATGGGGGTTAGATCATTCTAAACAACTCTGAAATTAAGCTTACCATTTTGCTTTGTCTTTTAAAGATTTATTTATTTATGTAGCAGTATATTTCCCCCACTATATTAAGCTAGGTATTTTTGGAGGAGCTAATTTGGGAGGAGTGAGAAGGAAGAGGAGGAGCTAGAAAAGAGGAGAGGCAGAATGAAGAAGCCACGGAGTACCACACATGAGTCCCTGACGGTCTTGGGTAACAATTTATATTAAAGATTAGATATTGGGAAATACCTCTAATTGTGTGGGCTCTTGTTAATTGAGCATTACAAATATATAAAGCTATTGGTTAATCTTAAGCATTAGAGTCTCATTTCTACCGGATACTGCGTGGATGGTGGGATGGCAGAGCCATCTCCCATGCTGGCATCTCGTGGGTGCCAGGGCCAGTATTCTGAATGAACAGCAGCATGCTCTTGCCACGGGTAACACCATTATAAATATTATCTTTGACATATTATGTATATTGAGTACACAGACACTCTTGAGACACACCAGGAGAGGGCATCGGATCCCATTACAGATCGTTGTGCCTTCTGGGAATTGAACTCAGGACCTCTCTCTGGAAGAGCAGTCAGTGCTCTTAACCACTGAGCCATTCCTCCAGCCTCTAATCTCACCGTCTTAAAATCCTTTTCCTTTGATTTGACCTTCTTCGATTTGTAAAAGTTTTGTGTCAACTCAGGAGAGGAAAACAGTGAGACATTTTGTTTAAAATAATATTAGGAAACTTTAATTGTAGGAGATTAGATGAAATAAGGTATTTTTAAATGTTTCTTAGTTGTATGAAAGTAATCTCATGCCTGATGGAATTTGTGAGTGTCCCCTCTGTCATACTTGCTTAAGTAGCAAGCGTCTTCAGCCTAAAACTGTTCTTAGAAGATTTACTTCTAAGTTAAAAGTTTGGACCAGAAGATATTTTCCATGAAAACAATGCAGTGGGTTTTTGTTATTTTGGGTTGGGTGTGGTTTGGGGTGTGCGTGTGTGTGTGTGTGTGTGTGTGTGTGTGTGTGTGTGTGTGTGTGTTGGTATATGATTCTTGGCCTAAAGCTTATTATCACTAATAAGGCTTCTACCTTGAGCATCCTTCATTCTATGAGGCGTACATATGTACAGATACTCCACATATGTAAGCACCACACACTATTTGAAAAGCATTGCTAAGTTTACTAGAACCTCTTCTTTCTGTTATATCAAGTCCAGGTGTGACCCGGGCTCCTACTTTCATCAGTGTTCCAAAGAACCCTTATACCCTCAAAAGTGGATCCACTTCCTGTGTGATGGGCATGAAGCAGGCTGATGGATCAGCACATGTGTGTGATTCCTAGGAGAGACCTGAAAAACAATGGCTTCTTCCTTCATTTCTGCCCTGGTTCCTTCTGGCTTCCCCCTGCACAGCACTAGTTGAGACTCGTAGGATAGAAGGGCAAGTGGTGGTGTTGAGGTCTAGACATCATCAGGGTGTGGTCGCTCTGAGAGCGAGGGCACTGTGACTCCAGGCTCAGCTGAGCCAGTGATGTTTCTTCATTCTCTGAATCTGTACCTCCCCTTCTGCTATCTTCTAATTATTCTTTCAGTTCTGGGAAGTTTCTTATTCTTTGGTCTGCCACAACCACCAAATTCAGGATTGGATGGGTCCTTGTCCCCAACCAAATGCTCAACTCTTTGTAATTGTCCAAGGATTACTGCCCCTAGTGGAAAGGAAAAGCAAATTCAACAAACAGAAGAGCCCCAGACTTGGAGGAAGTCTTAGGCCTAGTTGTGAGTTACTCTCCAGACTTTCAATGAAATGTGAGTGAAGTTCAGTTCTGATCTTTGTCTTCATGCCCTCCATTTTTTTAGTTCTCCTCCCCTCCCAGCCAAGGGTTGGGGTTGAGACAGGTTTTGTTATGTAACCTTGGCTGGCCTGAAACTCACTGTGCAGCCACAGGCTGTCCTTGAACCCCACAGGCCTCCCGCTTGCGCTTCCAAATTGCTGGGATTACAGCTTTGCACCACTGGCCTAACTTTCTTTCCTTTGGTTCTGATGAAGGAGGATCCCAGCAAGTCTTGGATTATATAAAGAATTATATAGAATAGCTGTTTTCAAAGGCACTTCAGGCTAATTTTTTGAGAGTTTCATTGCCAAAAGATACTCCCAGTGAGAGGCTGGGAAGTGTGGAGGAATCTCCAGTCTTACCAACGTATGTACACATTACCTGACTGAGATGGACATTGAAGTTTGGACTCTCTAACTTAGTGTTTCAAAGCCTGACAATTTTATCAATATAATATGCAATAATTCAATATCATTCAATAATGTGTTTACTGTCTATTCTCAGCCTATAGGATCAGACGCTATTTCCATCCATATTTTAAGTATACCCATTATGAAGAATTCAGGTTTTTTTTCCTTGATATAATCTTTGGATGGGGGGATAGGGATTGTATAAGGATTCAGTGTACATATCTGCAGCACAAGACCCTGCCATGCCCCCTCTGTTAATTTCCTTTCTAGTGAGTCTTTAGCTGCATCACCAAATTACTATTCACTAATAGAAGTTTAGATGCCCCACCCCCATTTCTTCCTTTATTATAATCTAGTCAAGCTGAGTGGTCTTCTCCCAGCCCTCAGCTTTCCTTCCCAGAAGGTGTCAATGCTCATAGTGCTCTGGGTCAGCCCTTTGGAAATTGTCCATGGAACCTAAAACATCTCTTTTGAAGACCAGGATTTCAAATGTGTTCCCAGCTTGTATATTAGGATACACAGGGCAAAGGAGCAAGGTACCCATGGGTTTCTGTTTACCCTTGATTTAGTAGCTGGAGCTTCTCTGAGAAAGGAGAGATCCTTACTCATAGATACCTTAATAGCTAAGTGAGGCTGCACTCTTCTTCAAGTCCATAACTTAACAGAGTTTAACTCTGGGAATTTAACAAATTATTCTTACCCCAACAGAGTGTGTTCATAATCTGAATTTTTGAGACTTATGTCTAATTTCCTCGGCAGTTGAATTTATCTAAGAGGGTAACAGAAGAGATCTTTATTAGCCTACACATTTTCTTTTCCAAAACTTTTTTGAGCTGCTACGCTTGAAGAACTGATTGGATCCATTTCAGGTGTCTACATTGTTCTGGCACACTGATGGAAGTTTATTTTGAGCTAAGTAATCAGTCTTGCAATGTTCCCTCTCAGATGAAAGCGTTCTTGGTTGAGATCTTAGATAATTAGCTTCTCTTCACTGAGCGTCCTAGTAAGTGCTGTCTCCTAAACTCAGCTGTTCCGACAACTGGCTTTGCCAGCTACACAAATAAGACATTCATAAAGTAGTACCACAGCTAACTTAAATGGTGAATTTTCTATTTTTATACGTTTATGACATGTTAAAAATAGTTGACTAATTCTATTTCTGTGCTCACCTTAGCTGTGGCAGTGTGCTCAGACTCTGGAGAGCAAAGCTTGTTCATTTTGGGGTTTTGCCCTCCTACCACTCGATACCATGACTACTCCAAAAATAGAAAATAGTACTTTTTGGAATGAAAATTACAAAATCAGATTCCTCCACTGATTTATGTGCTTGGGTTTAAATCTGATCATCCGAGAAGAATTCTGTCCTGTTGTTTTTTTCAGAGGGGCAGCATCCTCTCCCTTTTCCTGAGTGTTTACCTGTGAGCAGTGTGGGCCATGGGGGTCAAAGATGATAAACCAGCATTTGGTTCCTAGCAGTCCTTTGGGAACATTGACACTATCCACATATAACTAGATGCCTTCCATCTGACATAGCAAACACCCTCAGCCATGTTAGGAAGTGCAGAGGGAAACCAACTTGGATTTTTTAGATTTCCTGAAAGAAATGGCACCAGCTGAGTCAAAAATACTGAGTCACCATTGGATGAGGACAGTGGCACTATCTCTCCATGTTGTACTTAATGCTGAGTCACCTTTCAGTGACATCAGGGCACTGACCCTCCATGATGGCAGCTTTAGCCCAGCCCACTCAGTTGGACATCTCCAGTTGAAGGAGACCTTGACTGGACTTGTCCCAAGGGAAGAGGGACAAGATTTCCTCATCTAAAACAAATGCTACTGATCAAAAGCATCATTATTGTAATATTTTTAAAAGAAATTAATGGGCTGGTGATACGGTTTAACAGGTAAAAGCTCCTTCTGTACAACTTGTGTTTGCAGGACACACCTGGTAGGAGAGAACCCACTCCCACAAGTTATCCTGTGATGACCACATGTCTCATGCACACAATACTACAAGTTTTTTTTCTTTTAAAAGAAAAGTCCCTTCAGTAAAGTGTTCCTTTCCTGTCACAGTATTCACTGGAACAAATACATATGTTCTTGTCTATAAAGAAAAGGCAAGTCATTGTGCTGCTGGCATTGGCTTTAAATTTATTGATAGAGCTGTGGCGGTGTTACAATGCTTGTAGTATCTCAAAATGACTCTGATACAGTGTGCTCCTGACCTAGATTCTGGCTTATCACAAATGTGTGTGATACTCTTTCCCTCTAGAAGAAACCTGTCTGTATCCTCTGAGGCTTAGAATTATAAATGTATCCATAGCCTGAATAGAAGTCATTTGTAATCATGCACGCAGGATAATACTGCTTGGCACCTGTCTTCCGTAGAACTCAGAGTGTCCACATATATTTTTTTCTGGAGCCTAATAATACCCTTGTGAAGCAGGCCGTTTTGCAAGTGATTAAGGGTTACTTGCTGAGTCAGCACAGCCTTACAGCATTATGATAAGCTCAGAAAAGATTGAGGTCAGGTACTAACTTGCTCTCGGGGAAACCCAGTATGCAACCAAATATTTTTCTTGGCAACTCAAAGCTGACAGTTGCCACTATTCTCTTTTCTCTGAAGCAGACTGTTCACTGATGTGATTTTAAAAGACAACAACAAACAGCACACAAGTGTCTGAGACGGCTGTGACATGAGTCCGGCATCTCCTATAGTCAAGGCTGCAAATCCATAGAGAAGGGCTACCTCCTCCCCCGCAGAGCCTCTGACTGGGTCTTCCTACCCTGTCGTATCTTCAGCCACAATGTCTGCCTCACCTGCAAGCCATCACCTGGTAGGCAACATTTCCAGACAGGTTTCTTACTTGCAAACTGCCCACCTTTGCTGAGACTACACTGGATTCATTAATATACTGGGGACAGCTTCATTGCTGTGGAGTGTCTTCCTATTCATGGCTACCGCATTGTGATGTGTTCCCAAGGCCCCTCACCTTCTGAAAGATTCTCTTCATGTTGTAACCATTGGAGAGCCTGGATCCTCCTGACCTATACACCTGTCACAGGTGTAAACTTCCCTGGAGAGTTTACTGAAGATGAAATTGTCGAATTTTAAGCCAGTTCTGATTTTCCGCAGGTAGATCTGTCTGCTTGAACAGTCTTTGTAGTTTAGAGCATAGAACCAAATATAAAGCCCTAGGGAATCACTTAGGTACTGTATTTTTCCCTCAAACTTTCAAAACTTGCTGGAGAATGGCATACATATGAAAGGAAAAAGATTTAGTCATAGAAAAGTAGTCATGTCTCCAAATTTGGAAATTTTGTAAAGGGACCTTAGTTAATTTCATTTTGAACTCAGCATGCAAATTGTCTACTTCTTTGCTTGTAGTTTCACTGCGCTCTGAAATATGCAGGTGCCAACAAGGTCCTCTCTGCCTCTGCACCTGGCTGAGCATGGCAGGTCCAAGTCCAGCTAGCCACGTCTTGCTTTGTGATTGTTGCTGCCTGTAATAGTCAGTCATAGGCATTTGCTTGATGATTTGGTCACTGCCTCTCCTGCTTCAAAGTTAGAAAGGATTTGTATCATAAGCAATCAATCAGAAGGGTCACCTGAGACATTGATTTCAGTGCACCCTGTTGTCTCGCTGTGGGGCCTACTGAGTGAAGACTTGGTAGGACTCCTTATGACATCCAGGGAACATGAGTGCATTGACTATAGGTAAGGAGATCCAGAGGATGAGTGTGGTTATCTCCATGCCAACTGGCCCTTGCTCTCTCCACCTGTTTGTACCTGCTCACCCACTCAGTGTCTGTGGTGTTCTTCTCTACCACACTGTGAGTACACTTACCAAAAACCAACAGAGAAAAGTAGGACTTCATTGTTGTGTAAAAACACCCCTCATGGGGTATGCTGAGCTACAATCCTATCCACCAGAACAAAGACAGTGGCAGGAAGGGGGGAAGTTCAGTGTCTCCCGTATTTGGAGCTCCTCAGAAGGGCCCAGAGGACCAGGGTTCATAGAACCTACTCCTAGGGTCATAGGTTACACAGTGGAGGAAGGGCTTTCTTCCAGAAAAAATCTTACACACTGTAGCACAGGCTAACTCTGAACTCACTTTGTAGCTCTGGCTGATGAGGAATCCTGTGGCAGTGGAGAAAAGAAGCCTTAGCCTCCTGGATGTAGGCATTACAGGTTCAAGCCAGCACATAGCCTGCCCCATGAGTAGCCAAACCGTGATCTCACTCTCTGTCAGTGTGTTGCTCTCTCTGCTCATGTGATATGACTTGGCATGATTTGATGTTTGGGGTCTCTAAATTGGATGATTTGTTGCTTAATTATCAGCCTTTTTGCATTAGGGGTTTTAAATTGGAACACCTGCTTTCCACTCACTGCATCATGGGTTCTCTTGTGGGTGCACAAAGGCCAGAGCAAGAGAGCTAGGGACAGATAGTAGTAAGCAGAAAGGATTGCCAGGACCAGAGGAGGAAAGCAGAAAATGCTCATAGCTTCTGTGGCAGTCTCTAGAATGGAATTCACTCTGCTGTGGAGAGAGACTAAAATAGAGACGCCCAGACAGAGAAGACTGAAAAGTAGGCTGAGCTTAGGGAAGTTCAACCAAAACTCTGCCTCAGGATGAGAGCAAAAAGGCTCTGTGAGAGGACCACCTTATGAAGTGAGGGTCAGGAACCAGGTGGGTTTCAGGCCTCTCAGTGCTTCCTTGGAGCTGACAGTCCACTGTCTAACAGACAGTGGCCGGCCCTCTTCTCCTCCTTTCTTCCTGCACCCCTTTATTATTCTCTGCTCCTTTACTGGCTTTCTTCATGGAACCCAACTTTACCGTTGTCTTTGGGTCTACAGAGTGAGTTGAACAACCCCTTGCCAGGATTACAGCCCTTCTTCTAGCTAAGTAGACGCGCTGGAGCAGTGGTTTGCAACCTTCGTGATGCTGTGGCTCTTAGTTCAGTTCCTCCTCTTATGGTGACTCCCCCAAATATAATTTTTTTTTGTTATTTCATAACTGTAATTTTGCTACTATTATGAATGTAAACAAAGGGTTCTTCAGCTCTCACAGGTTGAGAACAGCTCTTATAGATAGTTCTTCAACATGATTTCGTCCTTACTAACCAAAGCTTCTTGTAGCCTTGGAAAGCACACATCTTGTAGCACCATCTTTCACACTAGATTCCTTCCTTTTCTACACAGATTCTGTTCTGGAGACTAAATCTGGGGCATCATGTGTTCCAAACAGTATCTAGGCTGGCCTCGTACTCAAGGATCCACCTGCCTCTGCCTCCCAAGTGCTGGGATTAAAAGTGTATGCAACCACTGCCCAGCTAGAATTTATTTTCTTAATTTCTTTTGGTCAATTTGTTAAACACTCACAAGAATTCCAAAGTCCATGTTACCTGCCAGTGAATCCAACAGGTAGCATGGTTGTTAAATAAAAGTTGTATATGTACATAAGAGAGTGGTGGATCTCTTGGAGACAGACAGGTTCTAGCTAGTTTTACCTAGTGACTATCTAGAGTCTTGTCTAGTAACCATCTCTTGATAAGTGTACTCTTTAAAGAAGGAGTTTGTGCTGGCTAGTTTTATGATGACACAAGATTTAATCATCAGAGAGGATGGAGCCACAATTGAGAAAATGCCTCCATAATATTGGGTTATGGCAAGACTATAGGGTATTTTCTTAATTAGTGATTGATGGGGGAGGGTTCAGCCCCTTGTGGGTGGTGCTATCTCTGGGCTGGTGCTCCTGGGTTCTACAGGAAAGCAGGCTGAGCAAGACATGGGGAACAAGCCAGTAAGCAGTGGCCTCTGCTTCAACTCCTGCCTCCGGGTTCCTTTCCTTTGGAGCTTCTGGCTTTCTTCAGTGGTGGGCTACAGTGTGGCAGTGTGAGCCAAATAAATCCTTTCTTCCCTAGCGTGGTCGTGGTGCTCATTGAAGCAATAGAAACCCTGACTAAAACAGAAGTGAAACAAGCGAAGCTTCTCTCTCTGATGATGGTGTCGGGGATATGGGTCGGGTGGAAAGAGCCTTGAAGTTGGTTGAGTTTGCTTGATTTGTGCAGAAGGGAAGTCATGATGCGCTAAGTAACAGCTCAGTGCTGAAGACGAGGGAGGCAACTTGGGCCTCAGGTTCTTCCCACTACTAAAGAAAGTGCAGCTGCATGTTTTTTAATATGCACGGCAGGGGATCTCAGCAGCGTGATGATGTATCTGCATTAACGTTGAAAAGATGAACACATTTGGAGAGCAGGAAGGCCTTGTGTTTTTGTGTTAGCAGAATGCTTCCTAATGAATAGGAATGTGCTGCCGGCTTCACAGAGCCATATGGCAGCTTTTCTAATTTTAGCTGGGTGCAGATGCCTAATTCTCTCCTTTTACCTTCTAAAACCTCTGAGATGCCTCACAACTCTTCTTGTAACATTTAATCTGTACTGCTTGGCCAGACACTGTGTGTCACTGTTTCCATGACTTCTTTGTCCCTCATGGGACGAACCTCTGCACAGGTTGTACTGCTACCGAGTTTCACAGAAATCACTTATCTGTTACCAGCCAGGTACTGCATGCAAGACAGGGCAGAAGCCGTGTATGTATTCACAGTAGAAACTTAGAGTTTGCTATGCAGGTGATTAGACTTGTGTTTGACATCAGCCCATTGAAAAATTGATAGGTTTCTGAGTGAATGCTTTTACTCATTTTGAAGCAGTGGAATTAATTATAAAACTTGTATAGTGTATCTGGTTAATTTTAGCCAAAGATTCTGATGTTCTACTCTAAATAACTTGGATTCGGTTTTAGGGGGCGAGGCAGTTCTCTTCATGCTTGGCCTAATGTGAAAGTCACTGAAACTTAATTGGCTTTCCTTTTGGGGTGGATCTGCACTTGAGCACACAGGGATATTTTATATGTGTAAATATCTGTGGATTATTCATCATCAGACAGCATTTCACAGGGTGGGTTCTGTTTGACGAATTCTGTCTTTTTAAAGCTAATGTCCTTTTTAGATTACTTTATTCAGAGAGAGAGAGAGAGAGAGAGAGAGAGAGAGAGAGAGAGAGAATGAATGAGAATATGAGAATGAACACAACAGTGAGCATCATCTATACCTGTAACAGGCAGGCAAGAAGTGATACCTGGGTTTCTGTCTGCCTGATGGCTGCCACTGCTCTGCTGGAGTAGAGCAGTCATGTGACTGCCCATCAGAGCCACTGCTGCCATCCCTGTGAAGGGAGGAACCCTCTATTCTGGCAGTGTTTTATGGAAAGACTAAGCTTTTATGTTCTCAGTGCACTTGGCTAATAAATACACAATACTAATGTAAAAGCATTAGTACACTACCACAGACCAGTAAATATACCTCACAGGCATCTATAAAGGTCTTTAAAAAATAAAACCACTTCATAATTCCCAAATATCTCATATGTTTTCTTTTAAAATAAATTATTTTTTGCAAGGCTGTATTTTTGATTTATTGCTGTTCTCACCAGAAAACTGGAATTTTACTTTCAAATTTATCCCTGTACATGGAAGTGATAAAGAGCAATTTAATCCATCCACTTCAAAGAAATGTTTTTCCTGTATTAAGTCAGTTTTATTTCTAGAGATCAAATGCCCCACCTTTTCCTTTGTTCTCAGAGAAAGCACGAATAATAATTACTTATGAAAAATAAGAAATTTAATATTAATGATTCCCTCCCCCCCCCCCCCCCGTTTGCAGTATGACTCATCTTAGCACAGTCCCTGAAGAGACAGGATTTGTTCTTTGCTTTGAAACTGGAAATCTAATTAATTGGTATTGGATTTCTGGGGTACAGGCAAATGGAGGAGGGAGAGGGCAGGACATTGGGAGCAGCCACCCAGGAGGACAAGGGTGGGCAAAAGGCACCGGGTTGGTGGGGAGGGGCTGTCCTGCCAGGGTTTGTGTTTGTAAGACAGAGCTGTTCAAAAGCTGTTTTATGCTTTTCAAAACTCTTTTGGAGAATGAAACAGAAAAGGAGAGCATTGTACCTTTGGCTGTGACTCTCAAGTCACATTCTTCATCTAAAGAGCACGACCATAATGGCTAAGGTGCAACAGAGACACGTGATGTCACAGCACAGAGAGACTCTGGGATTTAAATGTTAGCATCCCTTTCTCTGATGTTGTGATGAGATTTCATAAGGTTGTGATCATGGGAAATCTAGAACCAGCCTTCCACTGGTGCCTCTACCAAAGGATATTTTTATAACAATGTATTTTTATAGTTAATGGATGCAAAATATAGAAGACTAAATATAATTCATAACCACTGAGAAAATTGCCTAATTTAAAATATTAAATGGTATGTTTTAGTATGGTAATGCTATACTTACAGAAGTATAAATATCGAAGAATCGAAGCTTGTTTTTCTATGCTGCATACAGTTTTCTCATTGCTGCACTGTCTGAGATACAGCATATGTCCAGTTAACATACAGTTATTCTCGGGAGATCGCCTCCTCCCTCCTCCAGCTTCCTCGCCTCCTCCCTCCTCCAGCTTCCTCGCCTCCTCCCTCCTCCAACTTCCTCCCCTCCTCCCTCCTCCAGCATCCTCCCCTCCCTCCTCCAGCTTCCTCCTCCTCCAGCATCCTCCCCTCCCTCCTCCAGCATCCTCCCCTCCCTCCTCCAGCATCCTCCCCTCCCTCCTCCAGCATCCTCCCCTCCCTCCTCCAGCTTTCTCCTCCTCCCTCCTCCAGCTTCCTCCTCCTCCCTCCTCCAGCATCCTCCCCTCCCTCCTCCAGCTTCCTCCTCCTCCCTCCTCCAGCATCCTCCCCTCCCTCCTCCAGCATCCTCCCCTCCCTCCTCCAGCTTCCTCCTCCTCCCTCCTCCAGCATCCTCCCCTCCCTCCTCCAGCTTTCTCCTCCTCCCTCCTCCAGCATCCTCCCCTCCCTCCTCCAGCTTCTTCCAGCTTCCTCCTCCAGCATCCTCCCCTCCCTCCTCTGCTTTTTCTCCCTACCTCTCCTGCTCTTATTTAATGTCAAGGTTAAACTAAATATTGGACAGAAGTGGCAAGTACTTCATAAAAAGTACCCAAATACTGTCCATTCAGGACCAGTTTAATTTTGGTTTCAATTGCTTTAGTAAAGCCGTGTTTCTGGGTATTTTGTATCAATAATTTTCATATTATTGACTAGTTTTTATTTTAGTATTGAGAAGTGGCCCAAGCATAAATTCAATGCAGAACTGAAGAACACATCACAAATTGTCTAGAAAATGCATTCCAAACAGTGAGGAGTATAGGACTGAAAAGCTAGGTTTTCCCTGCTGGCTTTTGTTTAGCTGACAGCAAGCCGTAGAGCAGTGTCATGCTCCGCATAGCTTGCCTTGCCACGTCTCCGCACACAAGTCACGTGTTCCACTAATAGAACTTCAGCCTCATCTTGAAAATTGTTTCTTTGGTCCTCACTTACTAGAGCTCTAGTTTAGGTCATTTGGGGACACTTCAGAATGTTGGGTTTTGCAGGGTGATGGCAGCGGTGCACGCCTTTGATCCCAGCACTTAGGAGGCAGAGGCAGGTGGACCAGCCTGGGATGCAGAACAAGTTTCAGGACAGCCAAGGTCACACAGAGAAACTGTGTCTCAAAAAACAACACAAAACAGAAAAGAGGACTATTGTTTAAAGGCCTGCCTGAGGCTTGTGGTCTTATGCCACCCGCCCACATGTATATCCCCTAGAATCTAACCTAACCAATCCACATTCATGAAACATGGCCACCCGTGCCCAGCCAACCCCTTCTCTGAACTAAAATTGGCTCTTTACAGCTCAAGCCTTCATTTTCCTCTTCTGTTTTTGTTTAAAGATTTATTTATTTTATGCATATGAGTACACTGTCACTGTCTTCAGACACATCAGAAGAGGGCATCCGATCCCATTACAGATGGTTGTGAGCCACCGTGTGGTTTCTGGGAATTGAACTCAGGACCTCTGGAAGAGCAGCCGGTGTTCTTAAGCCCTAAGCCATCTCTCCAGCCCTTCCTCTTCTGTTGAATGGCACACATTTTGCCCTCCTGGATGCAGTGTGAGCTCTTGACCAGTAAGGATGGGCTTGACACTCCAACCCCTCACCCGCTCAGAAGCTCACAGGCCACATTCCACTTCCTCTTGTAGGCTGAGATAGAATACTCATGCTGTGATATTAGAATCACCTGCTGCCTTTTTCCTTTTAAAGATTTACCAGGTGAATATTAAAAGGAAAAAACAGCATATTTTGTTATTATAAACAATTTTTCGGGGTGGTACTTACTTTTATCCAAGTTTGCCAAAAGTCTTCCACACACAAATGTTATCAGAGCCATGTCATCTCCTAGCCCCTGTTCCATGTTATATCTGACAAGTTTCTAAAAACAAAGGAAGTTCTGTGCTGATTTGCTCTTGGTTCTTTGTATCTATCTTTTCCTAAAGTATAAAGTGGTCTGTCAGCCTGTTGCTGCAACGTTTATAACACCTAGGCATGAAGGTTAGAAGTTAGGGGTACTTGCTGATTGAGTTGTCATAAGGAAAGTTGTATACGTTACACAAAACTATTAATAGATGAATTTACTTCCTCAGGAAGATATGCCCTTTAGATATGTCTCATAAAGTCTAGTGATTGCTCGACAGCTGTAACAGACATCACTAAGATGTATTTAGCTGACCCTTAAAGCAACAATAGTACTACAGAAAGAAGAGAAGGAATTCACTTCTTCTGTGTGTTCAGAATCTCCTCTGACAAGAGCTTTAGGTTTCTTAGCAGGTAATTTTAAAAATTGGGGGAAGGGGTCTGAGTGCCAGCCCTCACCTCTCTGCCCCCTAAGTATAGGGCATGGCCAGCAGCCTTGGGCTCTGCCCTCAGACGACAGCGGTCCTCAACACTACCTTCCCGCCGTGTGGACGGATACATCATGAGCTAGAGTAAACTTTGCTTCCTTGTCATGTTGTTTTGTTTAACAACAAGAAAAATACCTAATACACATGGTAGCGTATTTGAGGGGTATTTTCTTAGACTCTTGAACTTATACTTAAGTTCAAGTAGTAGTATTTTATTCCATTTAGGGAGAAAATGTTGATTGTTTGTTTATTTGTGTTTGTTTTTGATGAAACATTTTTAATGGCCACAGAGAAGGATGGCAGTTGAGAGCCCAGGCTGCTCTGGGAGCTTTCAGTGACAGGCAGTGACAGGCACCAAGTTCCCTTTCAGGGCAACTGCAGCGTCATCTCTCACTGGACCCCACCTCCTTCCCTAACCCAGAGCCTCGAATTTACCACTAATCTGCATGCCCAATAGAGATGTAACAGTGGAGAATGAACTGAGAGAAGGCCAGAGGCATTGGAGTTTACCATGTCCATACAAATATTTCTCTGTAGAGCAAGTCTTTAGAAACCCTGAGCCATGCTCCTTAACCCTTCTTCTCTCCTTGCTTTCCAGTCTTGGAACTGCACCCTGAAGGTTAGTAGAGGGCAGGGGAGAGTAGCTTTCCACTCCCACCAACCTCCTAATTTACTCACTCTTGCTGGGCCTGGGCCAGGGATAGCCCGTTTGTCTGCCAGACATCTGTACTTAATGACATTCCTAGCCTACAGTGCCGGCCCGGCCGTTGAAAATACAGATGTGGTTAGTCCTGTTCTGACTTACTAATCTGTTTTCAAATGGGACAGCCATCAGTGTGGCAGCATTCTGTTGAGGCAGTGTTCTGTTTTATGGACTGAGAAGGCAAGAGCATGCAGACATCCTCTAGGACAGCGATTCTCACCCTGTGAGTCATGACCCATTTGGAGGTGAATGCCCCTTTCACTGGAGTCGACTAAGACCAGTGGAAAATACAGATATTTACATTACGATTCTTAAGGGTAGCAAAAATCACAGTTATGAAGTAGCGATGAAAATACTTTGTCACCACACATGAGGAGCTGTATTAAAGGCTCACAGCGTTGGAAGGTGAGGAACACTGTTCTGATATATCAGACTGATGTAAGGCAGGCCTCCCAGTCTGTGCCCATGCCCCTACAGTCCTAGACCTTCTTGGAAGGACATCTCTTGTGTGCCCTTCTGGTGGAGAATCCTGCTGCTGGGGGATGTATCTAGTAGAAGGACACAACCCGCAGACAGTGAGGGGGACAGGATTGGCCACCGTGTGCTCAGTCTGAGCAAGGGTTGCACCTTGCTCCTCCATGCTGAAGAGGAAAACTAAGTAAGGGTACACGGAGAGGGCCTTGAAACCACACAAAACATAGTGCGTGCATTTTGAGCTTTAGAATTAATGACGCTTGGAAGCTTAATGCCAAGCATGCAGGCACTCTGGTAAAGCAGTGACAGCGCTGCAGTATCCCCAGAGAAGTAGGTAGAGGTCTCCGTCCTGTGCTTGTGGGTGGAAAAGTGTCCCTTTCTTTAGGATTTACCAGGGAGTCCTATACAGTAGGTAGCAGCCAGTCCTCTGCCCTAGGATTGGAAAAGAGGGATGTTTGCTGTACTCTGAGGATACTAGGGAGAGACAGAGCCTGTGGAGAGACAACTTTTAGGGAGCCATTAGGGAAGAGAGCAAGAGATAGCACAGGTAAGATGGAAGAGGAACCCCAAGAAACAGGCATGGTGTGTGCTTGGTCTTGGTCAGCTCTGAAGAACATGCAGTGACACTCAGAGCGGAGTGCAGACACTGCATGCTGTTAGTGGTCACCGTGCTTGAGGAAGGATGGAGATGAGAAGACCGTGTGCGGGGAGAGGTTCTTTCCTACCATGTGCATCCCAATATCAAACTCTCCTCGTCAGGCCTGAGAGCAAGTGCCTTCGCCCACTGAACCAGCTCGCCCTCCAATTTGTAGTTTCTAAAGTGTGTTTTGCATACTGTGTCTGTCATTGACACAGCCATGATACACATGTGGCAGACACTGAAACCAAGGCCTTTGTTTGCCTTGCTCTGAGCTGTACTGCTATAATAATGATTCAAACCTGAGCTAAGTCTTTTTTCTCTACTGGCAAGTCTACATCATGAAGACTTTCCAATGGGAGTAGAAAGATTTGGAGGATCTACATAATCCCCTAATTATTTTTAGGTTCCATAAATTAGGCTTTAACAGATTTTTTAAATACTGCATAAAATTGTTTTTACAAAAAAACAGTTACTATGGTCAGGGAAAAGCAAGTTGATTGTGAATACCAAATTAAGTTACAGTTTCGTTTGAATTTTTAATTTTTTTGCATTTAATTATAATGAAAACATGCAGCGTAAACAAGGATGTAATTTATTCAATTTACAAGTAATTGGCACATTGCTTTTGTGTTGTTTTCTAACAGGTTGTGGCTGTGTATGTTACGCTGTAAACTTCCTTTGCCATCCTTGCAGGAACTCATTTGCACATGTACCGATAGCTATGCGTCTTTTCTCCTCTCAGCACTTTTTACCACAACCTCATGCTGATGGCACATCTTCAACCCTGGGAGTCTGAGCCCTGGAGCGCTGTCCAGCTCCTCTGTACAAAGTCAAAGCTCAGCCTCTGCCATCCTCTGAGGGCCTGATGGGGCTGCCTCTCCTCTGCCCTAAGTCACTGAGTGCTGTGGACAGGTTAGGTCGAGGCTCCTGTTACTTCTTCCTCAGAAGTGTACAGACATGTCCCAAATGAGACTACTGAACTCTGAGCAATAGAACCTCTCCCCGCCCCCTTCTCCTAGTTTGGAGAATCTCTTGAGTGGAAACTAATTGTGCCATAGGATACTCGGTTTCATAATCTATATTTTTTAAATGTCTGCGAGGGACAGCATGAAACCTCTAAACTCATTTTCTCCAAAGCCTGAAAGGAGATCTGATACATGTATTCTGGAGGTGAAAGGTACCATGTGGTCCCTCCTTCCATCCGTTCCTGTCCTCCAGGGGCAGCTGGATACGCTCTGATTGATTTATAGGCACATCTGAGCCCACCAGAGATTTTGGCGTTGGTGTGCCTTGAGATAGCACCACTATTTAATTTGCTCTTATGTTTGTTGCAGAGAAAGCAGCAGCTGCCAACATAGATGAAGTGCAGAAGTCAGATGTGTCATCCACGGGGCAGGGTGTCATCGACAAGGATGCACTGGGGCCTATGATGCTTGAGGTACCACACCCCTATTTGGTTTTGATGACTGAGATACCACACCCCCATGGTTTTGAAGCTTAAGGTACCACACCTCCATCATTTTGATGCTTAAGGTACCACACCCCCATGGTTTTGATGCTTAAGGTACCACACCTCCATTGTTTTGATGCTTGAGGTACCACACCCCTATTTGGTTTTGATGCTTGAGGCACCACACCCTCATCGTTTTGTATCATAAATGTTTTAGTATTCATGTGTTGCATTTAGATTCAGGTATATATAATTTAAGGAGAATCTACACTCTTGTGCTTACTAATGCAAGTGGATATGTCTGTCTGTGAGCTCTTGCCTCCAGCAACATTCTATATATGTGGAACAACATAGAATTCAATCAAATGAGAATATGAAGTGCAAGCCGGGCAGTGGTGTCCCACACCTTTAATCCCAGCACTTGGGAGGCAGAGGCAGGTGGATTTCTGAGTTCGAGGTCAGCCTGGTCTACAGAGTGAGTTCCAGGACAGCCAGGGCTACACAGAGAAACCCTGTCTGGGGAAAAAAAAAAAAAAAAAAAAACAAAACCAACAATGAGAGAGAAAGAATATGAGACAGAGAATATGAGAGAGAATATGAAGTGTGGGTTTTAATCATCAGTTGAACACTTGTTTTCCAAAGCTGCACTTGGACATCTGATTAGACTGTGGGACCCTGTTCCTCAGGTTTAGGATCCATGTGGGCCATGTGCCTCGACCTGTATAGACAGTTTAAAAGGTGAGAACCAAAGAGGTTTATGCTTTTTAGGGCTGTTAATTCCAACTAGTGTATTTTTCTCATGGTAATGAAGGTTGAAATAGGAAGAAAGCATAACGGAGTGACTGGTCTTAGGTCCTGAGGCCGCTCCTGTCTCAGGCTTATAAAATCCTTGTTTTTATTAATGAGTACTAAACACAAAGTGCTTTGCTGTCCCTCTTTCAAACTTAAAATTCAAGATGTAGGCCATGTTAAGATGATAGAAGAAACAGCAGTGAGTAAAGAGACAGAGCTGCCTGAGACTTAAGTTGTCTTAGTTCTCGTGGTACTCTGCTCAGAGCGTGAAGGACCATGTGGCCAGAACTGCCGCTCTGAGCTGCTCTGTGCCTGCTGCAGCGGGCTCATGGAGCTCAGGACTAGGATTTTTAGAACAAAGCTAGCTAGTACTCTCTTGACCTTGCTGTCCCTTTTCTCATAAGATGGTTTTTGTTTCCAGAAAACCTGATTCTACAGGAATCTACTGTAGAATTGGGAGCTGGAGAGAGGAGAATAAAGCTCTCCTCACCTAGTCTTTGCATTTAAAAATAACAAAATTCATTCCCTGAGGCTGGGTCTGCCAGCGGAGAGGCTTTGCATGACCCAGGTTGTTCCCCAGGCGCAGAGGTACAACACTTAGTCAGCTTCTCCATACTCAGCACAGCCAGAGGGGCATGTGCCACATACTTACTGTACAAGCAGTAAAAACAGTGGTGACCAGGGGACTGTTTACAGTGACATAAAAAGAAAGGCACGGCTTTCTTTAGAAAAGCTTCTGAATTGTAAGCAGAAGTTTAATTGGAATTTTTCCATATAGCTGTTTATTCATTATGTCTAGGGAGTGGGAAATAACACTGAAACTCCAAGGAAGACTTTGAGGCTTCTGAAAAGAAATGCTTAGAGCAAGACGGGCTGTAGCTTAGCCCTTGCAACAACTTCATTAATTGTAGAGACTGGATTGCTGGATGGCAGTGGTCCTGGGCTCATAAAATCAAACCACAATGTTTGCTGTTTGAAAATAATCTTCTGAGAATGGAGTACATGGAGAAAGTGCCTGAATCTAGTGGCCTATGACTTAAATGGAAACCTTTAAACGGAAAAAGCATGTGCTTGTAGAGCCATTCCAAGGCATAGATGCACACTCATGCTTGCATCATAGCATAGCGGTTGCTAGGCAACAGAAGCGAATGTCAGCTCTTTTCATCAGAGCAGATCATAGTGAGCTTTAAAAAACAAACAGATTTATTACACTAGCCACTTTCATCTTTTTATTAGGCCACAAATGATCCTTCTTACCAGGGTACCGTGTTGTAGAAGCCCTGTGCTCTTGCACAGCCAACACTAGGAATGCAGGATTGAACGCCTGAACTCTGCTGACCACCCAGCAGTGGCAGTGAGAGAAGGGACAGGAGATCTGTAAGTGCCACGTGCTGTTGTTGTGCCTCTGCAAGTGTACGCAGCTTAGTGCAGCCTGTGTTGGGGGCCACTTAGGTCCTGTAGTCTTGCTTTCCCCGGAATGTGGCCCCTCTTACAGAGAAATCTGACAGAGTAGTTAAGAAAAGTCTAAAGCTAAGCAGGGATTTTTTTGTTTGCTTTGGTTTGAGTTTCATTGTTGTTGCTTTTTTGTTGTTATTATTACAAGACAGGTCCTTGAATTCCCAGCAATTCCTCTGCCATAGCTCAGGTGGCTGATGCCACCACACCCAGTTTACTTTTTCTTTAAACAACTTCTCATTTGTACCTTAGAATTAGTTTTAGATTGATGGAAATCTAATCTGACAAAACAGAAGCCTCTTATATAAACAGCCTTGGGCAGGCCAATCGTTCAGGCCGTCCATACCCGCTGTGTAGGGCTGGGCTGTAACATCCCTGTTACAGATGTGGTGCATGTGTATCTGAAGAGCCTAAGTGGTGTCACCTGACTGGGAGTTTAGCTTTGACACGTGTCCAGCTCTTAGTCTGTGAACAGGAACTCTGATCTGTTCTGAGCAAGCATCAGGTGTGGGAGAGAAGTGGCTAGACACGGGGCTGCCATTTCCAGGGTAGACTGGAAGGGCTGGAGTTGGGAGCGGTTCCACTGCGCACTGTGTGAACATTTCCTTCCACAAACCCCGACCCCCTGTGACTTGGACAAGAGGACATTAGAAGGGCACAGTGAGCACATCCAGAGCTGCCAGCTACCTCCTTCCTAAGATGCCTGACACCAATCTCTCTCGTGGAGTGAGAGAGAGCACTGAGCTGGCTTGGCCACCCCCTTCTTATTCTGGAGAGATCAACACTCTCACCATGCCACCGTCCCCATTCACCCCCCACGCCAGAGAGTTTGCCCAGATCCTTCCCTGCACACCAGACAGTGAAGGCCAGATATTGCTTTGAAGGTCTGCAACCATCTGTGATTTCACTTAAATCCTGGCCACCCTAAGAGGTGTAAAAATTAAGGGATTTCCCCTGGTACTTATTTTTAAACTGAGGGAAAAAGTTAGCACCAGCCCCTTCCTCTCAGCATATGCCATACAGAAGCAGTGACAGTGTATGGGCTGGCGCCCTGACTCCCACATTTAGCCCTGTGGTGTGCTCCCCCATCCTACTCTGGTTATGTGGCAACAATTATCTCCTGGCAGATTAACAGACTTCATGTTTCTTTTTTGGTTTTAACAGCAGACCCTAACCTAATCTAGCCTCTCTTCCACTGACTAGAATGGAATCATTTCTATTTCCCAAGAGAACATGTGTTAATTGTTTCTGAAGAGCATGGGAGATCTCTTTCCTTTGAAGAACTGTCATGGTTTCCCCCATGACAGCAGAGTGTTTTTATGTTACGCCCTTTCTAATACCATTGGTCTTTGTCCTTAGGCCCTCGATGGGTTCTTCTTCGTTGTGAACCTGGAAGGCAATGTGGTGTTTGTGTCAGAGAATGTGACACAGTATCTACGGTACAACCAGGAAGAACTGATGAACAAGAGTGTCTACAGCATCCTGCATGTTGGGGACCACACTGAATTTGTCAAGAACCTGCTGCCAAAGTCCATGGGTAAATGTCCGTGGCTCCCACTGCCTCCCACTGCTCTCACAGACTTCCCTGGTGAGAGTGAGTCAGCAGAGCCTGTCGTCATAGGCATGTCGGCAACCGTAAGCATTCGGATAGATTCATGGAAGGAAGGGGAGTCTGACGGTACTGCTCCTGGATGCACTGTCGATCGTTTTTATATTTTAAAGCAAGTTGCCACCTTTCCCCTCTGCCCACCATCCATCTTGCTTATCACCCGCCTCCAAAGAATGTGCCGTGACATGTTTGAGATTTGGCTCCCTTGGGTTCTGTGTATAAAAAGAATATTGTGTGTGTGTGGCATTCTGAAAACAGACACAGGCACGGTGGCACAGACAGCGGATCTGTTGACTCCAGAGGACTGGTTCCTGTTAGTCTCCTGAGCAGCTCTGCAGCTGTCATTGCAGGGCACAGCCCCTCAGCTCTCATGTCCATCGTCCATCCCTCCGTTGTTCCCCTTCCTCCAGGTTTCCTGACCTCTATCCTGATTGCCGCTTCTTTTGTGGATTCTGTTCAGAAGTGCCCCTGATGAGTGTGGGCTGCCATTGCCAGTTTGTGCCTCACAGAATGGGCCGGCATAGAGGATCGCTGTGCCTTCTAGTGGTTCTTTAATGTTCTCACTGTTAGGAATATCTTCACAGATAAGACGGAGTACATATTTTAGGGCTTAGTAAGGTCACTCCTGAATTGAAGGTATTCTTTTTCTTGAAACTGTTTGTATGTGCTAGTCTTACAGTTAGCCAAATATTTACCATTATGGCTAGGTTTGCTTCATGAGGATAAAACACTTTGGGTTTTGTGAATGTGGCAGTCCCCTAAGATGTGTGAGTACTTACTTGTGTGGAATTCTTCTGTTTCAGTCTGGTAAATGTGAAAGAACGGATTTCATAGTTGAAGTAACTAACTTTCCAATCTCTTCAGTAATTGTTCCTTAGAGGACTTGCACTTGTTACTTTCTGTCCATGGAGCCCTCCACCTGGCCTCATGGGGCCTCTTTAGTTTCCACTCACTTCCTAGTCTGGACTGGGTCTTGTTATGTAAATGGGTTTCACAAGTGCTAATAGTCTAAAGGTAGCCGGCCCCTCTGGCCCCTCTGACCTTGGCTTCCTGCTCTCTGGTGACTTTCCTTCCAGTCTGTGAGCAGGCTTTGGCCTGGGTCCGCTGTGGCACCTCTGTCCCTGTTGCTCTGTCTGGCCAGTGACTCTTTCCTTAAGTTTGCCATTTTATTGGGGGATGGTAAAGAAAAGAATTCCAGAATGAGAGTTAAAGCGATTCTACTTGGGGCGCTTCTGATAGCTGCACATTTCTCTGGTGGTCGTTAACACTTTATCAATTAACACTCTTTAGCAACCCAAATTAGTCATTCTTTTCTTTCTTTTGTTTTTCCCTAATGTGTTTCAGAAGATATTGATGCATTTCCTTTCGTTAGGCAACTCTTTCTTTCTTTTCATCCCAGCATCAGCGTCCCCTCATCTCACAGTCCCCCACAATTGCTTCTTAATATATATATAATTTTTAATTTTGACAAGAAGAGAAAGTTGTTTTCACTTGACACAGTATCAGTACTTTGTCTTCAAGCACTTTCAACTCCACTAAGGGAGTCTACATGAACACTTAAGGTAGGCTGTGGACTGTAGTTGGGTGGCTCAGGAACAGACTTGTTAGAAAGAACTTCCCTACGTTTCTGTGAAAAGCAGTCTGTATCAGAGGAGGCCTGAGAAGCTGGGGTGTCTCACAGAGCGGGCACCCTGCCATGCTGTGCTGTAGCTCAGAAGGGAGGCGCTCAGTGGAAGCAGCAAGAACAAACATCCATGTGGTCCTAAGGGTGGATTGCAGACAGTCCGGCCATCTGGGCGGGGTGGGCTGCTCGGTGAGGTTTGGATTATATGTCAAGGCTACTCTCACGCTGCTGACTCCTGCCATCCAAGTCCTCTGAACAACACTGGCGCTTGTTATATAGTTGGTGCCATTCGCAAAGTTTTGAGTGGTGTTTGTACCTTGAAAACCAGAATGCAAGTAGAGTGTACTATATTTCTAAAAGAAATCAAAGATAGAACCCCAAAAATAGAGTGTGCAGTCTTTTAGGAATATGTAGTCAGGGTATGACCTTCGATAGAAGTGGTCAGTGGGGTGGGGGGCAGGGAGGGAGACTCTGTAGTCTAGAAGTTGTGTGAAAAGCACAAATTCCTGAGGTACAAAGTCCTTGTGCTCTCCCTACACCCTCTTAATAATGCAACAGCCCTGGAGCCTGTTTTTTCCCTGTAATCTCGGTCGCTTTTGCCTCGCAGTGAATGGGGCATCTTGGTCTGGAGAAGCTCCCAGGCGGAACAGCCATACCTTCAACTGTCGGATGCTGGTGAAGCCTTTGCCAGATTCAGAAGAGGAAGGCCATGATAACCAGGAAACACATCAGAAATATGAGACGATGCAGTGCTTCGCTGTGTCTCAGCCAAAGTCTATCAAAGAGGAAGGCGAAGGTAGGACTGCCCTGGGAGAGAGGTCACATGTCTGCCTCCCTCCTGTGCATAGCTGGCAGGCGACTTCCTGACTCCTTCCCATCTTTATTCTTTTTGAGGTTCCTTTTTTGTTTGTTTGTTTGTTTGTTTTCTTTTCTTTTTTCTCTACAGCATTGGGCATTGGACCCTCACGTGCTAAGCAGTGTTCTACCTCTGAGCTGTTCTCAATTTGAAAATCTTTGTGGTGATGTAAGTGGCCCAGTGCAGGTCCAGCACAGCGGCCAGGATTCAGATCTAAAGCCAGCACTTAAAACTGCATCAGGGTTGATTTCAGTTGTGTTCTTATGTAAATAGCATGTGTTCCTGGTGACCATGGCACTTCTGCACCTCTGACAGTAGCAGTTTAGGGGATCCTGGGTTGCTTTGAATTCTAATTTAAATTATATGCCACAGCCCCGGGGGGGGGGGGGGGGGGAACCCGCACCCGCACATGGGTATAAGCAGCATTTTTCTATAGACTTTCCAGGGAGTAACAATCTATGTAATTATCTGTGCACACCAGGCCTTCAATGTTATATAACAGCAGAGAGGACAAACGGGCAGAGAGTGGTGGGCTTTCAGATACATACGTGTACTGGGTTGCTCCCCCTGATGAGATGCTGATGTCAGTGTCCCTCTATAGTATAAGATGTTGGTGGGGAAAGCACTCTGTGAGTTACAGAAGGAAAGAGCTGTAGATTAGCAGTGCAATGCAATATTCTAGTAGATAATCAGGCAGAACAACCCCTAATCAGCCATTAGCTCTGGCTCTGGACAAATTTCTTCACTTCTCTGTTTATCAATTTATTAAGTCAGAGCATCAGAATCTGGTACAGAGTGAGCGGCATATAACTCAAGAGATGGAGTACCTACCTGAGTTCTGATGTCAGCATGTGTGCACACATACACACAGAGCTTATGACGATGGTTGAGCTATAGTAGCCACTGAATACTAGCGTAGTACTGCTTAACTACAATGTGTAAATGTTCTTAAATTTTATCAGAGAGAAGTTCCAAAGAGCTATTATAGAGAAATGGTATTTCAAATGAGCCTTTGCTTAGGTGTGACTGTCAGACAGTTTAGTTCTGGTCACTCAATGAGTGAACACTGCAGCCTCATCCGTGATAGTCCACAGGTGAGTAAGGCAGCCATGCTGACTCACTGCTCTGCACTGAAGAGGAAAATGTGGACTCTGGTTGAAGTGGAGTCGGTTGGTAAAGTGCTTGCCTAGAATGCACAAACCCCAAACCAACATAAGATTAATCATTGAGATGTACCCCTATAATCCTAGACACAGGAGGTACAGCCAGGTGAGTCAGAAAAGTCAAGGTCATGCATGGCCACACACAGTAAGTGATGCCCAACCAAGATATGTAGTAGACTCTGTCTATAAATTAATTAATGAAATTGGATTTTAAGACAGAGTGTGGTAGTGCACACCTCTAATCTTGGTACTCACATGGGATCAGGTGCATTTAAAGTGGTAAGTACCACTTTAGTGATCCCAGCACAGGATAGAGGTGGAGGATCACTGTAAGCCTGAGTGAGGCCAGCCTGCTCTACAAATGAGTTGCAGGTGAGGCAGAGTGGCATAGCCAGACCCTTGCCTTTAAAAAATAAAAATCTGTATGTTTATAAAAAGCAAGGGCTTCTTTTATTTTTTTTCTCTCCCTTTTATTGTAGCTAAACTATTCCTGGCCTTAGACATGGTAGGGAGGGGTCACCCACTAAGCCACATACCCCACTTCCTTCCCATGATGATTACATTTTAACCCAAAGACACCAACTATTACTTGAGATATTCTACCCCGTCCCAAGTTTACAGATGAATGATTGCAAGCCCATAGGTGATGTGAGATGGTGTGAAGCACCTGCTTCACTTCTGTGGCAGCCCTTTCGTCAGCCTTTCTTTTAACTTGAAAGATGTGCTCTGCATGCTGTACACTTATACAAGACATGCCCCTGTTCTCCAGAAGTGAGCCCCCATGCAGAACACAAGGAAAGTGGGGCTGGAGAGGTGGCTCAACAGTTAAGAGCACTCACTGCCCTTCCACAGGACCCTTGTTCAGTTCCCAGCACCCACATGGTAGCTCACAACCATCTATAAGTCCAGTGCCAGGGGATCTGTCAACCTCTTCTGGACTCCGCAGGCACCAGGCATGTAAGTTATACACAGACACACGTGCAGGCATGATGTCTATACAAATAAATAAAAATTTTAAAATGTTGAAGTAGGGGCGAGGTTAAACCTTAACACTGGCCGTGGAACAAGTTACCATATCAAGACACTAAGCTGTCCGGCAGTGCATCTGATGCATTTACTGTGTACAGTGGAGTTTGTGTATCCTTGGTTCATCTCACCTTGCTATCCTCATAGACCTATATAGTTTATTAAGTGTAATCCTGAAGCTGAGAAGCAAACTCCTTCCCAACTATATCTGATTTTAGTTCTGTCTTTTTGTTTTGTTTATTTTATTATGAATTAACTCTGCATTTACACTCAGTGACTTAGCAAAACATGAATCCCATACTTTTCATCACTAGGGAGGTGGTTTCCAGTCATTACCTCTGGCTTGGTGCATAGACTCTTACCACTGTAAGAGTAGTTTCGGCATCTGCCCCTCTGCTCCAGCTCATCCTAGCAGCCACCTCCCACTATAGCCGAACTAAGAATTAAGCCAGTGAGAAGCTGAGAACCAGGCAACTCTCATTGATTTACCAGGCTGTGTTGTCACAAATATTTGAGTTGATTTGATCACTACAAATATGATAAACAATTATGTCTTATTTATTTAAGATTTGCAGTCCTGCTTGATTTGTGTGGCACGAAGAGTCCCCATGAAGGAAAGACCAGCCCTTCCCTCATCAGAAAGCTTTACCACCCGCCAGGACCTCCAAGGTAAATTCCTATCAGAGAAGACAAAAGTGGTCATTTGAAAATGCATAGGTACTTGAATACAGTAACTGTCTCTGGAGAGCGCTGTGTTGAGAGGTTGGCCTTTATCTGCAGAGGACAGGTGCTGAGGAGCAGCAGGCCCACAGAGAGAGGGACTGTCTTCACCCTGCTCCTTCCTGGAGCTGGAGCTGTATTTGGGCTGCCAGCTCCAAACGGCAGGTGGCAAGCGTTCCATTTCTGCAGTTCTGTCTCTGTGTGACCCACCAACTCCAGAACAGAACAACTCAGTTTCTAAGAAGGCAGAGTTCCAGATGATGCTGGACTATACAAAAAGATCTGTCTAAAAATCAGAAATTATTAAGATGAATAGAATAGAAAGGACACAGGAAGATAGAGGTCATCTGCATAAACTGTGCCATTTTGCATGAGACCAGTCCCCGCAGATACAGTCTGTAACAGTAAGTAAATCTGTATTCCTGAATGCAGTCCCCGCAGATACAGTCTATAGCAGTAAGTAAATCTGTATTCCTGAATGTTAATTGTTTCTCTGAAAAATCGGTGTCATAATGTCTGCTGTTTTCTCTCAGGCAAGATCACTTCTCTGGACACCAGCACCATGAGAGCCGCCATGAAACCGGGCTGGGAGGATTTGGTGAGAAGATGTATTCAGAAATTCCATACACAGCATGAAGGGGAGTCTCTGTCATACGCCAAGAGGCATCATCATGAAGGTAGGCCTCTCTGCATACTACTTTATGTGACCTTTACCGTTGCTTCCTGTGGGGATATTCTATCAAGAAGAGATGCCAAAGCTCGCCTCACAGAGCTTCTGTGTCCTCTGCTGATGCTCCCCAGCTGGTGCTCCCCAGCCCAATAAGCTACTTGATAAAATAAAGCAAGAGGTGTTGATATCACAAAGATGGAGAAAGCGGTCATTTTCTGTGATCCTCATACTTCTGGATGCATGACAAGATAACCAAGGTCTGTGTAATCTAAAGCAACAGGCCCTGCACTGCGTCACAGACTGAAAGAACAGCTGGAAGCAAACTCAACACTCCAGCCATCTTCCAGTTTGTTACAGCCTGACTAAACACTGCCGTTGCATGGCCTTGTCCTCCTGTGTCATCTCATCACCCCCACACCAAGCCCTCCCCTGTGCACATTACAGGTGTTGAGTGGGGCAGGGTCCTGGCTAGAACATGCAGCACATGCGACTCACGTCTCAAGTGGACAGTTCTGCTCTGCAGACAGGGTCTGTAACTAAGCTGTGGCAAACAGAAGTGTAGTATGTCATCCATTTAGTGTACGTCATGCCCTTGGCTTCTTAACCATTCAGGTTTGTACATTGAAGCTTTATGCTTTTGAAGCCACTTAATGGAAAAGCACAGACATAGTAAATGTACTGACTAATCCATTTGCTCCCCACACCTGCATCTTTTTCACCCTAATTTCTTTAAAATTAAGCAAATGATCAAACATTTTGTACCTTCCAGTGTTGTTCTTACTGCTAGAATAAGGGCAAATATAGATGGCACATTTGACAGAAATCAATATTTAAGCTGGCATTTCACTAGATAAGGCTTGGAATAGAAGCAGAAGTTAAAGAGATGCCCTTAGCAACATGTTCAGTGCCCGAGTGCCCTGCACTTAATTACCTAGCTTCCTGGTTCCACACATATAGACAAGGGCTCTACTGCATTTAGAGAGACAGAACGCACTGAAGGGAAACTGCACGTAGATGTACAAAACAGGGAATGAAGAGCCCAGGGCGATAGCTCAGCGGGCAGGAGGACTTCTTGACTAGTCATGAATACCTGAGTTCAAATCACCAAGAACTCAAAAAGAAAGGTGCGGTTGCATGCTCACCTCTTACACCTGCATTGTGGAAGATGGACACAAGATTGCTAGGGCTCTCTAAGCACAGGTGCACACACACACCATATGTACACACTCATGCATACCCTCTAGGCACACACAGGTGCACACACACACCATATTTACACACTCATGCATACCCTCTAGGCACACACAGGTGCACACACACACCATATGTACACACTCATGCATACCCTCTAGGCACACACAGGTGCACACACACACCATATTTACACACTCATGCATACCCTCTAGGCACACACAGGTGCACACACACACCATATTTACACACTCATGCATACCCTCTAGGCACACACAGGTGCACACACAGCATATTTACACACTCATGCATACCCTCTAGGCACATGCAGGTACACACTCTTACATACCCCACAAAAGTGACTATAAATAGTAACTTTTAAAAGAAATGTGTAATCTAGAAGTTTCCACCTGTGTCTAGCAGAAATGTGCTGGAAGGTTTTGAGTTGGGGAGCATCCTAAGGCATCAGGCGTGCTCATTAGTGCTACGTAGTATGCAGACCAAATGGAAGAAGTCTTTAGAGATTACAGCCAAAGTCAGAAGAAAATGTAAAATCAGAAGCCACTGAAAGTGTGAGTCCTTTACACAACTGTATTTCTGTTACTTTGGACACATGCTTCTTATGCAAAGCACAGTATGCATAGAACAGTAACTGACTCCCAGCACAGCCACTTCAGAATCCCTGCAGGCAGTGTGTCCCAATATCCTGTCTGCCTGAGGTGATAGAGGAAGGGGCTGTTTGACAAACACAGAGTGAAATCAGAGTCCCCCTTCTCTTGCTGTAGTTCTCTGACCTGGTGAATTTGCATGGTCACCTTGGGGCAAGTAGCTCAACCTACCAAGTTTGTACAACAATTACATGAGAAACATGACACTTTCCTTAAAATTATTTAAGAAGCAGCTGAGTTTTATCACTTTTTCTTGAATCAAAGTCATGCGAAATATTTGTTATGAAATACAGTTCTATAAATCTCAAGATTATTTTAAGAGAAATTACATTAATCCAGTTGATTTACTCAGTATTACTTGTCTTAACAATAGCAGTATCTGGCCTTTATGTTAAAGCGATTGCACTGGCTCAGGTTGGTGCTTGGGTTTCAGCTGTGTTTAGTGCTTTCTTTTGATAGAGGATGCTTTTCACTTTTATTTCCTATTGTTTGAAGCAGGAAAGAAATACAAACCCTAGCAAGGCAGTGTGAGGTGGTGGGCTGGAGAGGTCACCTGAGGATAGGTGGGCTAGAGAGGTCACCTTAGGATGGGCAATCAGACATGCAGGGTCTTAAACTTCATCCTGATAAGGAGTACTGTAAAGGAAAGCAAAGGCAGATTGTACATAGACATACCATGTTTGGGGGTGTGTTGCTTTTATGGTGCTTTCTAATATTAAGAAATTATGGAAAGACTTATTTTGACCTGACAAACTGTTTACACTCTCTTTGCCCCATAATAATAATTTGGTTTAAGAAAGAGTTTAGGGTGCTAGAGAGAGATAGCTTAGCCCAGAGAAACGTTAAAAGCACTATCTGCTCTTCTTGACAACCCAGGTTCAGTTCCCAGCTCCTACATGATGGTTCACAACATTCCATAACTCTGGTTTCACTTATATATATTTGGGTAAAATATGCATACACATAAAATAAAAATAAGTCTAAAATTAAAAATAAAAGACAGGCCGGGCGGTGGTGGTGCACGCCTTTAATCCCAGCACTCGGGAGGCAGAGGCAGGCGGATTTCTGAGTTCGAGGCCAGCCTGGTCTACAGAGTGAGTTCCAGGACAGCCAGAACTACACAGAGAAACCCTGTCTCGAAAAAAACCAAAAAAATAAAAAATAAAAAAATAAAAGACAGTTTGAGTTTTCAATCTGTTATTCTTCGTCATACAAAAAACCTAATTCACTGTTTGGTATTTTGAAAAGTAACTATGTTTTTTAAATGGATGTTTTATGACCTGTAACTTTTTACATGCTCTTAGGAAAACCAGTGAAGCCAATCACTGTTGCGCCTTGTCACACTTCCTTGACACTTGACTCCACTTTTCTGATTTTTTTTTCTTTAGCTTTTTGTTCTAATCATGGCTTGTTTTCTTTTTGTGCCTGCAGTTCTGAGACAAGGGCTGGCGTTCAGTCAAATCTACCGGTTTTCTTTGTCTGATGGCACTCTCGTCGCTGCACAGACGAAGAGCAAGCTCATCCGATCCCAGACCACTAATGAGCCTCAGCTTGTGGTCTCCTTACACATGCTGCACAGGTAACCATGCACTGGGCTGCAGTTTCTCACCCTACACATGCTGCACAGGTAACCATGCACTGGGCTGCAGTTTCTCACCCTACACATGCTGCACAGGTAACCATGCACTGGGTCGCAGTTTCTCACCCCTTGTTGAGAGATGTGCTACAGAAGCAATATGCCACCCAGACGCCTCTTGGTTCCCAGACTCCTCCTTTTTTGACTATGGTGTTATAAACTGTAAAATGAGATCGCTGTTAACTGTCGGCTAGAAACCCTGCATTGTACCAGCAAAGTCCGGCTGCCCTTTGCATTCACCTTTAACAGTAAGAACACACCATCAGACTGGATGTGGTGCACACCATTAGTCACAATACTTGGAGGCAGAGGCAGGTGAATCTCTAAGAGTTCTAGGCCAGCCTGATCTACTCAGCAAGCTCTAAGACAGCCAGGACTACATAGCTCTGAGATCCTGTCTCAACCAAACAAAAACAGAAAAAGAACTGCACAGGGCTTGGCTGCACCTTCCTGTTAAGTCAAGAAGGGAAGTTCCCAGAGAGCAGTGCAGCAAGAACAGGAACATTAAAGCCAGGGCTAAGATTTCTGATCCCGGATGCTTAATCTTTCAACTGGATATTCTTAGACTAGTTTTGATTTTTGTTCTTGGGTTTAATTTCTTCACATTAGACTTTAAATTGAGTGGTTTTCTATAGTAAAAGAAAGAAACATGAATGTTGTTTTTAAAATAAATGTCATAGACCATATTGTTTAAGATACTCGTTTGGGAAAATGATTGAATTTCAAATTTTATAAATGTTTATGTATATGCTGAGGGAAACTTTCTGAGGTGCCGCCAAGAGATATCTACAGTTGCTCTGCTTAAAGAGTCTCAGTTTATTGGATTTCTCAATTATTTTGCTTTCTAGTACAGGAATAAAAAAATCAGGCAAGCCTGGTTGCCAACTAATAGTAAATCTGACCTCAAACTGAAACTGTTTGAAAGTGATTGTGACACAGCAGATTTCACCCACCCACCCCAACTGAAGCTGACATTTGATAATCAGTGAACATGTTTGGTAACTCATAAGTAGCCATCAAGACTGGAGCAAAAGCCCTGAGTTCCGTGAGACTTGCTTCAAGTAAGCATCAAGGAAATAGATTTGAATTTTCCTGGAATGGCAGCCAGTTAAAATCACAAACTGTGTCACTCCAGAACCCCAGCGCAGCCACATTCTATCCTTTGGCCTGCAGGGATTGAGAAGGTGGTTGGGAATCTGTGAGGCAAGTTGATATAACTAATACCAGTAACTTTTCTGCATCAGAAAATGGCCATCTCTCTAACAGTTAGGGCAAGGTGCTTCCCACCAAGGCCTCTGTCCACCATGAACCAAGTGACATCTATCAGAACCTCTAGGCCCTCAGATGTGCCCATTGCTGGGAGCTGGAACTGTGGCAAATGACTGAATCAAGTAGTACTTCTGTGGTAGTTTCCTTAAGGCTGTGGGCGCTCTCAGTTGCTCATCAGGAAGATGTACAATTGAAACCATCCTAATGTCCTCTGTCCTTACTGAAATTTCAGTGTGAGAGTAGTCTAACTTAACCTCCATACACACTTCAGTAAAAGCCCAGACATCTTGATACACTGCCTGAAAAGCATCCCTCTTAGTCCAGAGCTGTTCAGTCCAGCCCATAAATGCAGGTGTTTTCATCTAAGCCTTGGCTTCTTTTAAATGTAGCCTGCTTTTGTAAAGAAGAGACCCTGCCATTTTTTAAAATTAGTAACAGTTTACCTTGTATTTCTCCTTTTATCTTACTTATGTTTCTTTCCTCATTGTAACAGAGAGCAGAATGTATGTGTAATGAATCCGGATCTGACTGGACAAGCGATGGGGAAGCCATTGAATCCAATTAGCTCTAGCAGTCCTGCCCATCAGGCCATGTGCAGTGGGAACCCAGGTCAGGACATGACCCTCGGTAGCAATATAAATTTTCCCATGAACGGCCCAAAGGAACAAATGGGCATGCCTATGGGCAGGTTTGGTGGTTCTGGGGGCATGAACCATGTATCAGGCATGCAAGCAACCACTCCTCAGGGTAGTAACTATGCACTCAAAATGAACAGTCCCTCACAAAGCAGCCCCGGCATGAACCCAGGGCCGCCCAGCTCTGTGCTCTCCCCAAGGCACCGCATGAGCCCCGGCGTGGCTGGCAGTCCTCGCGTCCCACCCAGTCAGTTCTCCCCTGCAGGAAGCTTGCATTCCCCTGTGGGAGTTTGCAGCAGCACAGGAAATAGCCATAGTTATACCAACAGTTCCCTCAATGCACTGCAAGCCCTCAGCGAGGGCCACGGGGTCTCACTAGGGTCATCGTTGGCTTCACCGGACCTAAAAATGGGCAATTTGCAAAACTCCCCAGTTAATATGAATCCTCCCCCACTCAGCAAGATGGGAAGCTTGGACTCCAAAGACTGTTTTGGACTTTATGGGGAGCCATCAGAAGGTACAACTGGACAAGCAGAGGCCAGCTGCCATCCTGAAGAACAAAAGGGGCCCAACGATTCGAGCATGCCCCAGACGGCCAGCGGGGACAGGGCTGAGGGACACAGCCGGCTGCATGACAGCAAAGGGCAGACCAAACTCCTACAGCTGCTGACCACCAAGTCTGACCAGATGGAGCCTTCCCCCTTGCCCAGCTCTTTGTCGGACACAAACAAGGACTCTACAGGTAGCTTGCCTGGACCTGGATCTACGCATGGCACCTCGCTCAAGGAGAAGCATAAGATTTTGCACAGACTCTTACAGGACAGCAGTTCCCCTGTAGACTTGGCCAAGCTGACAGCAGAAGCCACAGGGAAAGAGCTGAACCAGGAGTCCAGCAGCACAGCTCCTGGGTCAGAAGTGACTGTCAAACAGGAGCCAGCGAGCCCGAAGAAGAAAGAGAATGCACTACTGCGCTATTTGCTCGACAAAGATGATACTAAAGATATTGGTTTACCGGAAATAACCCCCAAACTCGAGCGACTGGACAGTAAGACAGATCCTGCCAGTAACACAAAGCTAATCGCTATGAAAACTGTGAAGGAGGAGGTGAGCTTTGAGCCCAGTGACCAGGTGAGTTTTCTAATGTCGTCTCCCAGATGTCCTTCAAGGGGACAGTCTGTAACTCCCTAAAAGTAGCATTTGTGTTTGTGGGCCTTACTTTATAAGTTACTTTGCATGAAAATGTGTTCTACACTGCAAAGTTACACAGAACAGACATGGGCTTGGGAGGCCATGTGGCTTGCTCTCAGACACTCAGCCACTGTAGGCCAGAGTAGCTGTGGACACTGGGCAAGTAAGTATGGCTGTGCTCTGATATAGTTTTACAGGCACTTACTTATAAACTGTGGTGTGGACAGTTGTGATGGGCACAAAGGATTCTTCTGATTGGTTTTTTTTTTGGGGGGGTGTGGTCATTGTTCTTGCTATGAGCAAGGTGAATTCATTCTCGGGTCATAGGTCAGATGCAAACAAGCGTGAGCAGGATGAACTGCACCGTGACTGTAGTTAGCTGAACCCAGACTGGTGGCAGTTTCTTCCTTAGACCAGAGCTTTATCAGAACGGACTTAAGTATCTATGTGTTGCTCTCTGTGTGATCAGAGTTCAGCCAGTAGAGATCCTTCTGCCTCTTTCCTCTCTGTGAACACTTCTGAGTAATGTACAGGAATCTCACTGACTGTTGGTTAAAACACACCAGAGGAAATGGACGGAGACAGATAAAGCCATTATGTATTCATTCAGAACCAGAATAACGGGTTACATTCTGTCTGTGCTTCTCTCCAAAGTGAGCACCTTGGAAACAATCCAGAGGACCTACAGTAATGTTCAGAATCAGTCTTTTATTTATTTATTTTTACAAAAAACAATCCTTATACAATATGATCCACTGTAAAATAGCACTGTCAGACTAGTTAATATATCACTGCATGTGCTGGTCATTTTTGGGGTATAAACACTGTTTTTAAAACTCTCTGGCTGGGCAGTGGTGGCACATGCCTTTAATCCCAGCACTTGGGAGGCAGAGGCAGGTGGATTTCTGAGTTCAAGGCCAGCCTGGTCTACAGAGTGAGCTCCAGTACAGCCCAGGCTATACAGAGAAACCCTGTCTCGAAAAACAAAAACAAAACAAAAAAACCTCTTCTGAGTGGTCTTCAATGTACATAGGTTGCGGTTTGCACCACATTGTACAACAGACCTCTGGAATGTTTTCATCCAAACTGACATTTTGATCCTTCTCCAACATTTCAATTCTGGCCCCTCAGCCATTCCCAACAATACTCTGGTGTGTAAGGTGCCACAGCGAGGAAGCAAACCACTGACACTTCTACTGACTTACAAAAGCAAGTGATACACGTTGTTGCGGCTGCAGTGGTGGAAGCCATGGCTGACTGGAGGTTAGGATCCAGCCTCACCTTCCCCAGGTTGAACACGACCCGTCTGGCAGACTCTTTCTCATGTCATGATTGGCTAAGCAGTGAAGAAGTCACAGGAGCCTCTCTCCTTAAAATGGCCTATAATCTGCCCTTGAAAGTTGGGTTGTAAGTAGGAAGGTAGTGTCACCAGCTTCAAGAGAGCTGCACTCCCATCCCACACTGTGCCCCTGACACCCCCCCCCCCCCCGGCCCCACAGAGGCTGCACTGGGGACAGTCCCTGCCAGCCAAGCTGGTTCTGAGGGCTTGGCCTCCTGATTCTTTCACTGTGATGCCGACGATTGCTGCCATTCCTGAGAACAGATACAATCATTCAGACATCCCTGTTGCTCACAGGGAAACAGAATAAGATGACATTAACATTATTGGTGAATAATCCTAAAGTCGGATGCCAGCAGCAGGTCTGTGTTTTATAATGCTGTGAACTCATGAGCTGGGCCACCAAGGCCAACAGAAAGTTAATGGCAGTGCCTTGTGTGGTGTGGTATGAAAAGCATGTGACAACCGGGCTTTCATCTTCGGGGTGCACTGGATGAGATGATGCGGCGGTAGTGGCAGCTCAGAACGGCAGGCATAGATAGCCAGTGTCACTTAGGTGTCTTACCATGCTAGAGAGCAGACTAAGGACTCCAGAGATCTCAGTGCTCAGTGTAGAGCATAGCTGGCCCCTGCCTCCATAGATAGAGCGTGTTTCTGTTTCTGGTCTCAGACCCTAGGGACTTAGAGGGACAATGAAAGAGATCACTGATAATTCTCATTACTTTGTATATATGATTTCACTAATGTCAAACAAAAGGTTTGGTTTCATTTTTAAGTCTTTGAATCACTTGGATTTTTTTATTTGGGAGAAATAATTTTCTAATCAAAATTATCTGAGAAACAAAGACTAGTATGAATCAGTATAAATCTGTTGTTTGAAGATGGGGGAAAAGCCGGGCACACGTTCACATCCAGGAATTACATGTTCTTTAATGAAGCTCGCCCCTTGCTCACCTTCCCTCCACCCTCTCCCAAACCCCATCTAAAAGACAGTTTCACAGAGCCAGTTTAGCATCAAAATCATAGCAAGGAGAAAAGTTACCACAGGAAGTATGCTTTGCCTAAATTTAGATCCCTTAGCATGAGGAAAAGGGCGATTCTTTCACCCCTGCTCACCTTCTGTCCCCTACAGACAGTCTCCTCACCTTTCTAGAGGAATTATTTAGTAAGCATGCACACATAGTAAGCCTGGAATGCAATGGATGGTCTTGTTATTTTGACTCCAAAAAAAAAAAAAAAAAAAAAAAAATTTAACTGAGTGTGTGTTTAATGTATTACTAACGTTTTAAAGTCAGGAAGTGCTTCAGTGGCGCAGTATTATTAAACTGAAAATGGCATGTTTTTACTGGGCAAGAGCATTCAATCAAGATGTTTCTATGCCATTTCCTAGCCAACAGGAAACAGAAACTGACAGAAACATTTCCAGTCTGTTTACTGCCCTAAGTCACGTGCTTATTTACACAATGGGGCATTGCTGGTGCCCTGCCAAGCAATCGTCTGGCTCCTGCTCTCTTTGAGGACTTGAAACGGGTCTCCCATTGCTTGACTCCATTAGAAAAGCCCTGTTAAGCTGGTAGTGCCCAGACACTCCCTCCAGATACTATAGAATTCCTTCACAAGTCTATGCTAATCAAATGGTATGATACTGTATTTTTTTATTTAAAATGTTTTCAAATGGTACTTTTTAATTTATTAGAATACTCATGTGCCTCTTTATTCAGAGAACAAGTTGATTTTTGACACGTGAAAATAATTATAAAACTAAAACGAAAAAATTAAAGAAATCATCTATTTTTCATTTTGTAGAGCTAAAAAAAACAAACAGTAGAGCTAAAAAAAACAAACAAACAAAAACCAACTTTCTGACTCATTTTCTGCCAGAAATAATTGAAACTAACTACCGAAATTGATTGTGGCTAATTTGGGCATTCAAATAGATGCCCAAGTGAAACTTTGAAGTGTCTGCAAGACATTTTAAAGGAAAGCATTGTGCTCTTTGTCTTGCAAAGAAAGTGTGCCTAACAAGTGAGGAGGATCTGAAGCACATCAGTGAGATGTAAATCACAAAGCTGTAGAAGACAACTTCTCTCAGAAACATCAAATTATCACACTAAGCCCTTCCAGAACTGAATAGAACATTTAAACTTAGAGCCATGGCGGTGTGCTTCTGCAGTCCAGAGCTGAGAGAGAATTATAAATTCAAGGTCAACCTTACCTCAGGGAAAGAAAAGTTAAACTGATAACAAGTTAATGATAAATGCATATTCTAAAAATTGACAAGGAATAAATTCAAGCAAAGCAATGTCTCTAAAAGTTCACAGTGCATCTTGAAATGTTAGCCTGAGTGAGTTCAGATAGTGTCCAGAGCTCTGAACCTGTGGAAGCTTGTTCATAGAATGCTACAGAACTCTCAGTTTGATTCTCAAGTCAAAGTTCTGCTGCTAACTTTTCTTCCCTCTGCTTTCCCTCCCTCCTTCCCTCCCTTTCCTTTTCTTCTCTTTTCTTTTCTTTTCTATACTTTCTTCCTTTCCTATACTGGGCATTGAACCCAAGGCCTCTTACAAGCCTTACAATTGAGTTGTGCTCTCCCTCACATAGATGCTGATGCAGTTGTAAATAAGAGTGATCAAAGTTTGGAGATAGAGACTTTAAGACTTTCTTTTAAAAAATAAAAATTAGGGATGGGGTGGGAGGAAGGGTTAACTCAGGCCATATTACACAAAGCTGGTTTGGTCCACAGCACTGCATGAATACATAAATAAAAACTTTACATTGATATGTATATATATATATATGAATATGATATGAAATTTTTACTTAGAAATTATTTGAGCTGGGCATTTTCCACACACCTGGAGTCCCCACACTTTGAAGGTGAGGAGGCTGGGAAGATCAAGAGGTAAAAGCTAGGCTCTGCTCTATAGGAGCTTGAAGACCTGTCTGGGACCCCATCTCATCATTTTTTTTCTTATATAAATTGATTTTAGTTACTCATGTATCTTAACACATATGTATTAAACATTATATGTGCCTGTATTTATATATACTTAAAGTAGCATGTTACACAGAGTTACACACAAAACAGAAGAGCCTGGCCAGATGTGGGGTACACATGTTTACTGCCAGATGTGGGATGCACATGTTTACTGCCAGCACTCGGAGACAGAAGTAGGCAGTCTGGTCTATGTAGAGTTCCAGGACAGCAAAACCACTGAGTCTCTAGGAAGGGAGGGTAAGAAGGAAAGGAAAGAAAGGCCAGGCATGGTGCAGTGTGCCTAGAATCCCAGCTCCCAGGAGGCAGAATACAGCACTTCAAGTTCAAGGCCATCCTGGGCTACACAGTAACCTCTGTCTCCAAAACTTTTAAAAAAAAAAAAAAATTGTATTGTGTTTAAAGTGGTTTATAATTTTGTTCCTGTAGCCTGTAACAGGAAAAACATTCTGTCGTAGCTCAGATTGGGGGCAAACTCAAGTGCATGAAAAGTTCATAAGAAAATGAACACACACACACACTTCTCGCTTTGTTTCCATGAGCCTATTTCCTGTAACTCTCATGGGGTAATCTGCCAGGCTGTCAGAGGCGCATTCTTGTTTATCTCAGTGATCTCCCTCACCTGCACACTGAGCTTCAGAGGTCCTCAGGATAAAGCATCGTTGTTATAGGACTCTTCTTCAAAGATCAGAGGTAGCTCCCTGGAGCCCTGTTCTCATCTGTTATCACAGAGGCATAGGAAACACTTCTCTGAGGAATCAGGAAGCTATAGGGATTTCTGTTTTAGTTTTAATGATGAGAGGAATACATCTTGTTGACTGACCGTCACTCCCACCCTACAAGCCTCACTGTTGAAGGAACTGTCAGTCACAGCTGATCTAGAGGGTACAAGGTTTCCCTTCCTCAGGAACTCTTAGGGCCACATCTCTTGTCTGTACCTCTCCCATAGAAAGCTCGTTGTCCTGTTGGAAATGGGGGACACAAAAATGCCTTCTTGTTTTAAGAGTGGTACATGAAGGATACAGAAGGTACACTCTGGAAAGGAGTGGCTAAGTTCATTGCTTAAGTAGTTGCCTCTGAAAAGAATCAAAATGTCACTTCAACAGTGAACTTCCTAACCCGACAAGAGAGGTCCCAGGCTCAGCTAGCGAAGGCCTTTGTCACTGTTATGCCTGATGACCCAAGGTCTATCCCCTAGACCCATATGGGAAAGAGAGAATCAGCTCCCACAGGTCAGCCTCTGACGCTCACACACACAAATAAATGAAAGACACAGTAGATTCCACAGAAGCACACTTCTATAATCTCAGTGCTGGCGGGGGTGGGGGGGTGGGGGGGAGCAGACAGGAAGTCACAGGCAAAGCCAGACTACACAAAGAGAAAGCTTGTCTCAGATAAAGGTATTCTATGTAGATACTGTATTTCCAGTGACAAAAGTCTTAGCAATTCTATCTGCTCTATAGAGGCCAGAAGGAAGTGTTTGCTTTGCCAGTTTCATGTGGACTCAGATACTTTTGTTCAGTTTTGAAACCATCTCCCTCTAGCCCACACTAGCCTATAGCTCACTGCATAGCCCAGGCTGGCTTTAGCCTCAAGTGCTGGGATTCAGGCATGATCACACTTGTTCTACCACTTTCCTGTGTAATTGCAATCTGTGATCTTAAATGCTAGCACCCTGATAGGTTCTATCCAAAAGAATGTCAGTGAAGTCATTCTAGTTTTTAGACACACACACAAAAGTAGTCAGTGTAAAATAGTGGTCATACTTAACATTATTAATCAATATTGGCAATGGAAATTGAATTCAAGAAATTATTTTAAGAAACTGGTTCATGTGTTAATATGTGCTATGTTTCATACCAGGCAGTGGTGGCTCATGCCTTTAATCCCAGCACTTGGGAGGCAAAGGCAGGTAAAATTCTGTGAGTTCAAGGCCAGCCTGGTCCATAGATCAAGTTCCAGGACAGAAACTTGTCTCCAAAAACTAGGTGGGGGGAAAAAAAGCTAGCTTGGTCATCCATATATTCAGTCACCTAAGCTAGTTAATAAGAAAGCTACTGCCATTCAAAACCTAAAATAAAAGCAAACAAAAAGCACATTTCAAATTGAAAAACCAAGACTTAGCTAGTTCATGAGTATTTGAAGCTTATTTTACAGCCAACCCACACACACACGGGAAAGAGCCATGGTTATCTGTACCATATTCCCACACACACACAAGGGAAATAGCCTTGGTTATCTGTACCATATTCCCCACACACAAAGGAAATAGCCATGGTTATCTGTACCATATTCCCACACACACAAGGGAAATACCCATGGTTATCTGTACCATATTCCCACACACAACCTGGAAAGAGCCATGGTTATCTGTACCATATTCCCACACACACACAGGAAATACCCATGGTTATCTGTACCATATTCCCACACACAACCTGGAAAGAGCCATGGTTATCTATACCATATTCCCACACACACAAGGGAAAGAGCCATGGTTATCTGTACCATATTCCCCCACACACAAGGGAAATAGCCATGGTTATCTGTACCATATTCCCACACACACAAAGGAAATAACCATGGTTATCTGTACCATATTCCCACACACACCTGGGAAAGAGCCATGGTTATCTGTACCATATTCCCACACACACAGGAAATAGCCATGGTTATCTGTACCATATTCCCACACACACAAAGGAAATAACCATGGTTATCTGTACCATATTCCCACACACACACAGGAAATACCCATGGTTATCTGTACCATATTCCCACACACACGGGAAAGAGCCATGGTTATCTGTACCATATTCACACACACACACACGGGAAATAGCCATGGTTATCTGTACCATATTCCCACACACAACCTGGAAAGAGCCATGGTTATCTGTACCATATTCCCACACACACAAAGAAAATAGCCATGGTTATCTGTACCATATTCCCACACACACAAGGGAAAGAGCCATGGTTATCTGTACCATATTCCCACACACACAAAGGAAATAGCCATGGTTATCTGTACCATATTCCCACATACACAAGGGAAAGAGCCATGGTTATCTATACCATATTCCCACACACACAAGGGAAATAGCCATGGTTATCTGTACCATATTCCCACACACACACACGGGAAAGAGCCATGGTTATCTGTACCATATTCCCACACACACAAGGGAAATAGCCATGGTTATCTGTACATATTCCCACACACAACCTGGAAAGAGCCATGGTTATCTGTACCATATTCCCACACACACACAGGAAATACCCATGGTTATCTGTACCATATTCCCACACACAACCTGGAAAGAGCCATGGTTATCTGTACCATATTCCCACACACACACAGGAAATACCTATGGTTATCTGTACCATATTCACACACACACACAGGAAATACCCATGGTTATCTGTACCATATTCCCACACACAACCTGGAAAGAGCCATGGTTATCTGTACCATATTCACAGACACACACAGGAAATACCATGGTTATCTGTACCATATTCCCCACACAACCTGAAAGAACCATGGTTATCTGTACCATATTCCACACACACACACAAGGGAAATAGCCATGGTTATCTGTACCATATTCCCACACACGGGAAAGAGCCATGGTTATCTGTACCATATTCCCACACACAGAAGGGAAAGAGCCATGGTTATCTGTACCATATTCCCACACACACAAGGGAAAGAGCCATGGTTATCTGTACCATATTCCCACACTCACAAGGGAAATAGCCATGATTATCTGTACCATATTCCCACACACAAAGGAAAGAGCCATGGTTATCTGTACTATATTTTACACCAGCTTTATTGTTGTTATTTCTTAAGAAACTTAACCACCAAACCTAGATCCAAACTGTAAGTTGTGTTCAACTATAAGTAGTTGGATATGTTTTTTTCATAATTAACGGGTGGTTCACATAAAACAAAGGAATACGTAAAGTGCTAGTGAATCAGAAGGTGAGAGACAGCTTTCTTTTCTAAATCAGCCTTGCCTGGTTTCTAGGTGAGGTAGTCAGGGTCCAGAGGTTAGATTGCAGTCCTCAGCGGATTCACTTATGAGAGACGGTTGGCCCAGCGTTAGGGCTGATATTTGCACATACCTGCTTTTTATTAAACTTGGCTGGATACCCTGTGATGATTGGGTCTGTAGTTGCCAGTGGCTGGGTTGGGGTGTCCCCTCTTGGAGCATGGACCTGGATGTACACTTGTGTTTGTTGACTGCAGCCTGGCAGCGAGCTGGACAACTTGGAAGAGATTTTGGATGATTTGCAGAACAGTCAGTTACCACAGCTTTTCCCAGATACAAGGCCAGGAGCTCCTACTGGGTCAGTTGACAAGCAAGCCATCATCAATGACCTCATGCAGCTCACGGCTGACAGCAGTCCTGTCGCACCTGTCGGAGCCCAGAAAGCAGCCCTGCGACTATCACAGAGCAGTGAGTATACTGTTCCCGGGTTTGCGAATGTCACAGAGCAGTGAGTATATGGTTCCCAGGATGTTGAGCAGTCTCCCATTTAATCCCCACCAGAAACAGATTATTCAAGTCAGTCAGCCACAGTTTAGTTACTTGGAGGTTTCTGTGATAAAACAGCACATCTACTGTCCTGTCTGTCAAAGTATTCCATCATTTACTGCCATAGTTTCCTTTGGGGAGGAAAATCCAAATCAGGCATGGTTGCTGCATGCCGGTATCCCAGACATGAGGCTGAGACGGAGGATGGTAAGTCCAGAGCCAAACCGAGCTACATAGTGAGACCCTGTCTCAAAAAGTTTTAATTGTTCACTAAAAGGCTGCTCACAGTCAAACGCCTTAACCTGCTCTGTCATTTAGGAATCTTACTTTAAATTGTTTTAGCTGAGTAAAAAAATGCCATTCAGTCTGATAGAATACATTGAGTTTTCAGTTTTGTGTGAAAGAGCAGTTTTTCGATAGTTTACAGAAAGACAACTCTTCAGTGCTGGTAACATAAACAGTGTTTTCTTCCTCAGTAGAACCCTGACCCCTAGCAGTGTTCTCAAGTCTGAAAAAGCAAACCTCAGTCAAATCAGAGATGACTCCCTTTAGAAACTAAGTCCTTTCTTGCATGATTCCTGACCATTCTAGAAAGGGGTAAGGAAGGTGAGGTGAGTTTTGTTGACCCAGGCAATCACAAAGCTGAAGAATTGAGAGAAGAAGGTAAGAAACAAAGCATAGGAGATAGTACTCCTTAACCCAGACAGTAGCAGAGAACACGGTGGTGAGGCCTCAGCTCCTATGCCTGGGGCTCCAATAGGACTTGGAATAGTGAACTGACCCACAGGAGGCAGGGCTGGGGAAGGTTAGGAATGTCCGTTCCCAGCACTGTTTTTCTGAATGTTTTTTTTTTTCTACCATAGGTTGTTGAAAAGTTCTCTTTCTCTTAACTGCTAGTGCAGTCTATGCTTATAAGAGTAAAAGAAGTAAAGTCTTGATATCACTAACAAATAGCTCTATAAATTAGTGTGTATAGTATTTCAGTGTTTTAAAACTTGTTATAAAATTACAGTCATCTACTTGACACCAGATTACCGCTCAGTACAACAGTCAATTCTTGTGACTAACCATAAGAATCATTTCAAATCTAAATATGTGCCTGGAGTAAAGTCATACTGCTAGTCACAGCCTACAATGCAGTATTGTTTCAGGTGACACAGTGTACACTCAACAGTTTTAACTTCTAGTGGAAGTATCTACTTCTAACTTATTCTAAACCTTGAGCCCAGTTAAGAAATAGTGTTCTAACATCCAAACTACATGTGTGTAGGTCTGCTGCTGCATGCAGGAGGTGTTATAGGCTCATTACTGTGAAA
>NW_023045147.1:0-45144 GCF_011762505.2 Arvicanthis niloticus | reverse complement strand
CTATGTTTCCGGCCTTCTCTGACCACGTCCTACTTTTTTGGTCCCTCCATCCTACTCATCACTCATCCACCCACTCTGCTAGTCACCCAACCCAACCACACCCCACATCTATCGCTATGGCCAGTAGCAACAGCAGAAGCAGCAGCAGCAGCAGCAGTAGGAGGAGGAGGAGGAGGAGGAGGAGGAGGAGGAGGAGGAGGAGGAGGAGGAGGAGGTACAGCCTCGCTCCACCCCACCCAGAGTCCCAAAAGAAACTGCACTGGGTCCAAGAAAGGTGAAATCTGTGTCCCTTTGGCCTCACCTACGCCTGGAACCAGAGGACACAAACTCCTGGGGCACACGTAGGAAAGGACCTCTGTCAGAGACCGTGCTGTAAATGCTGGGTCTCTGGCTGGGCAATGCACCACCCCGAGCTCACCACGCACCGACCCCACCCCAACCGCCCCCCTCTGGAATCCTCAGGCCAAGCCGCCCAGGAACACCCACCCACCAAGAGAACCAACGCTGGGTAAGGCTAGCCCAGAACAGCAGACACACAACTGGCTTCTTCCCCTTCCTAAGTGCATGTCAGCACTGACAATGAGTGACTCTGGGTGACAGGCTGAACTGAAACTGCAAGGAGAGAACTCGGGTCAAGGGCTTTTGGTTTTGAAGGAAACTAAACATGCCAGCCAGCAAGCGAGCAAGTCAGAAAGCAAGCAAGGAGGAAGGAAGGAAGAAAGGAAAGCAGAAAAACCCCTCAGAGTTGAGCTGAGTATGCAAAGCTTGGCAAAGCTCTTGGCTTTCCAAAGTAGCTCAGCCCCATGCGGGACTCACTTTTGGCGTCCAGCTCTTTTGTAAAGAGGATGGCCCGTTGTAGCAACTTGGTGTAGTTGGTGTGTCAAGGTCCGGGGTAAGACATAGCAGGCAAGGTTCAAGGGAACTGCCTGTTAGTGAGCGTGCAAATGAAAAATGCTAATATATACATACAGATATAGGTATGTATACATCTGGAGATGTGTGTGTGTGTGTGTGTGTGTGTGTGTGTGTGTGTGTGTATACACGTATATGTTGTGTGTGTGTTGATTTGTGTTTAGGCAAAAGAAGTCAAAAAGTAGGAAGGTAAGAAGTGAGTCTTAGGGTGTGTGTGGTGCTCTGTGAGGAGAAGTTATAGTGGAGGAGGGTAGGTGGTAAGGGAGGTGTGATGGGGCGTGTAGTGAAGGGTAGGGTTGTTTAGTGTAGTGCAGAAGGTGCAAGTGGAGGCGAGGGTGAGGGTAGGGTAGAGGAGGCGCTGTTTTGTGGTGCGCTGTTAGTGAGGAGGGTAGGTAGGGTAGGGTAGGGTAGGGTAGGGCTAGAGTGTTGAGAGGGGTTGTGTTGTGAGTGTGTGGTTGTGTGTTGTTGCGTAGGGAGTGAAGTGTGAAGGAAGCGGTGTTGAGGGTGTGTGTGTAAGAGTGTAAAGAGGAATGAGGGTGAAAAGAGAGCTGGAGTGTGTGTGTGTGTGTGTGTGTGTGTGTGTGTGTGTGTGTGTTTGGTGTGTGTGTCAAGGGGGGAGAGGAGCGGAGGGTGTGTGTGTGTCGGGAGGGGGGGTGGCAGAAAAAAAAATGTGTAGCCCAGGCTGGCCTCGAACTCGTGATCCTCCTGCCTCTGCCTCCTTCAGCAAATCCTACCGGCGTGCGCCACCACAACCGGCAGCAGCAGACGGCGACATGCACATACTCCAACCTCACAAACCATGACGACACACACACACACACGCCCTCTACCGAGCACAAACGCACGCAAACACTCTCCCAACGCCTCCTCCTCAACACAAACAATAACACTCGCGGACACGCACGCTACAACAAACAACTCGCTCTACCACCTCACTCACTCACTCACTCACTGCCTTCACCCACACTCCCAACACCGACTCACGCCTAGCGCTCGCGACCACATCTCACACTCCGACACCGCAACACCCACCCACTGACCCGCACTTGCCGCCACCACCGCGCCAAACACGCCCGACGCCCGACGCCCACTCCACCACCACCCGCCTCCAGACTCGAACGCCCAGACAGCAAACACCAGCGCTTCTCTCTACTCCGAGCTGCTCCTCCTGCTCCTGCCCCGCCGCCCTCTACACCCCACGTTGCACACAGCTGCTAAGCCTGCTGCTGCTGCTAAGGCTGCTAAGCCTGCTGCTGCTGCTAATGCTGTTAAGCCTGCTGCTGCTGCTAAGGCTGCTGCTGCTGCTGCTAAGGCTGCTGCTGCTGCTGCTAAGGCTGCTAAGCCTGCTGCTGCTGCTGCTAAGGCTGCTGCTGCTGCTAAGGCTGCTGCTAAGGCTGCTAAGGCTGCTGCTAAGGCTGCTAAGGCTGCTAAGTCTGCTGCTAAGGCTGCTTAGGCTGCTAAGCTGCTAAGGCTGCTGCTAAGGCTGCTGCTAAGGCTGCTGCTAAGGCTGCTAAGGCTGCAAAGGCTGCTGCTCAGCGAGCTCGGCCCATTCCTCGCTGCCTGCCGACTGACCGACCACAGCAAGACCCAAACCGCCAACTCTGAACGCTCGCTGGCTGCCCTTGGTCTCCACCGGCCCTCCGCTCTCCTGGATCCCAAGCCCCCATGACAGTTCTCCTGTCCTCCTCCTTGTCCTCCTCCTCCTCCTCCTCCTCCTTTATCTCCTCCTCCTCTTCCTCCTTTATCTCCTCTTCAAGCCAGCCGGGAGGCTCGGGCCGGCGGGAGCACCCTGTCCTCCAACTAGAGCTCCTCCAACACCCACAGCTCAGCTTTGCTTTCTTCCCTATCTGGAAGGCCACGAGACCACCCTGGGGCCACGAGACCACCCTGACCGCAGCCAGTCTCCGGGGCTTTGACTCACAGAGTCGCCCCACTCCCATGCGCACTAGGCCTGGCCTGCCCTGCCTGCCCGTGCGAGCCTGGCGGCAAGAGCTGCAGTGGGCAAGTGAGCCTTCTGGAGTCTGCCCAGCGGTGCCCAGCCTTGTGCTCGGCTGTGCTGGGTGTATCCTGCAGAAGCAGGGTCCCGGGGCCTGTGGCCCAGGGTGGCTTCTTACTACTGATGGGCCTTCTCTTGCCTCTCTCTGCTAGATCCCTCCGAGCCCTGACAGGTTGTGGTTGGGCCAGGCGAGACATTCACTGCCCAGAGCTTGGTGTGATTTCCTTCCTGGGTGATGGCCCGCTCTGCTGGGCCAGAGTCCTGCGGATCGACATGACGATGAAAGTTTCTGTGATCATGCTGTCTAGAAGATGAATTCATCATCTGATGCCGTTCCTGAGTCGCTCTGTGTCGTTGTAGGAAGGGAGTTGGATTGAAATCGTTTCGGGGGGAAGTTAGGGTCGTCGACAGAAAGTCTAAAGTCGGGATCAAGACTAGAACGTGCCCCTTCCTCCCAGAACAGCAGCCAGAGCTGCATCGTTGGGAGAAGGAATCCTGTGAGCTTTCCCGCCTTACAAGCACATCATCCTAGGAGCAAGGAAAGTAGGCCTGGGAGGGACACGTCCAAGCTCAGAGAGAACCTCCGCTCAAGGTTGGGCCTGACTAGGTCCTGGACCTTGGGATGCGGGCCTGTGGCCATAGGTGTCGGTCGGTCGGTCGGTCGGTCGGTCGGTCGTCGGTGTGCACCGCCAAGAGACACACTCGGCCAGGAAGAAAGAGGAAATCCTTTTACCACGAGTGTTGGCATAGAGGATAGGGTGATCATAGCCAGATCACCCGAACAACAAGACTTCAAAAAACAAAAGACGCAAGCACGACACATGATCACAGATGATCGTCTGTCTCCTGTTTGTTGAATACAAACTGTCACCAGCTAAGTTGGTTAGAAAAAAAAATAAAATGAATCAAACTGGCTAACCTAGGCTCCACTGCCTTCAACTTTGTTCCTCAGTGACAAGAGAATTGTCGCTTTGGAGTGAAGTCCAACTTGTGGAGAGAGCAAAGGATGGGAACTGTTTGGTTGGGTGTGAGTGTCAAAACAACACTTTGTAATCGACAATCCCGGTGTGATCCATCTCCTTCTGTGTAATGGTTTCAAGCTGGTGTTTGAGGGATATGGTTCTATGGTGATGGCTCTTTGAGGATATGTGACTTGTGGCTACGAGGTAAACTTCTTCTTAGGTGGTATAAAAAGGCTGAGACAAAAGAATCCTCTTCTTGGAGCCAGCTCCTGAGATTTTGCCCCACCCACCAAATGTGTCCATGTGGGAATGTGGATGTGTGGCTATGGGTAAAACGGTTTGTAGCCTGCTTATTGGCGCTTGCTCCATCCATCCCACATGTCCTGTCTGTCAGTCAGTCAGTCTGTCTGTCTGTCTGTCTGAGGGAATGTATATATTCATGAGTATGTGTGAAGCTGTTGGAGTTTCTTGCCCTTTACTCTGTGTGTGTGTGTGTGTGTGTGTGTGTGTGTGTGTGTGTGCACATATGGGTGTGAGTTTGTGTGTGGTTCCCCTTCCCACTTTTACTCTTTCCCTTTCCAGGGTTCATCTACCCTCCAGCTGACACAGGGGGTGCCCCCCCTCTTTTAATAAATGAAGCTTTATTTTCTCAGAAGAAATGTAGAGGAGGCGCCACCACCACCACCAGCACCACCCCCGCCCACATCTCCGTGTAGAAGGATGGGTTCTACTGACTGAGAAACTGGACTCAAGAGAAAGGTCTTGGGAGGCAGAGCCTGAAATCAACACAAGAGATGGTGGATGGGGGCGTTGGGGAGGATTCAAGCGTGGTCAGGCCCTTCAGATGGCACCGGCCCCCCACACCGGGCTAGGAAACTCCACCCATGCTGAGCCTTCTGGCCAGAGGACAGGCATTGCATCGCTTCCCGTGGAGAGGCAACCCTGGGTGGGGCTGCTTAAGGATCCCGAATTCCCAAGTGCTTACACGGAAGCCAAAGCCAGACTGGCCCTATGTTTCCGGCCTCTCTGACCACGCCTCCTTTTTTGGTCCCTCCATCTACTCATCACTCATCCACCCACTCTGCTAGTCACCCAACCCCACCACACCCCCACATCTATCGCTCATGGCCAGTAGCAACAGCAGAAGCAGCAGCAGCAGCAGCAGGAGGAGGGAGGAGGAGGAGGAGGAGGAGGAGGAGGAGGAGGAGGAGGAGGAGGAGGAGGTACAGCCTCGCTCCACCCCACCCAGAGTCCCAAAGAAACTGCACTGGGTCCAGAAAGGTGAAATCTGTGTCCCTTTGGCCTACCTACGCCTGGAACCAGAGGACACAAACTCCTGGGGCACACGTAGGAAAGGACCTCTGTCAGAGGACCGTTGCTGTAAATGGCTGGGTCTCTGGCTGGGCAATGCACCACCCGAGCTCACCACGCACCGACCCCACCCCCAAACCGCCCCCTGCCTGGAATCCTCCAGGCCAAGCCGCCCAGGAACACCCACCCACCAAGAGAAACCAACGCTGGGTAAGGCTAGCCCAGAACAGCAGACACACAACTGGCTTCTTCCCCCTTCCTAAGTGCATGTCAGCACTGACAATGAGTGACTCTGGGTGACAGGCTGAACTGAAACTGCAAGGAGAGAACTCGGGTCAAGGGCTTTTGGTTTTGAAGGAAACTAAACATGCCAGCCAGCAATGCGAGCAAGTCAGAAAGCAAGCAAGGAAGGAAGGAAGAAGAAAGGAAGCAGAAACCCCTCAGAGTTGAGCTGAGTATGCAAAGCTTGGCAAAAGCTCTTGGCTTTCCAAAGTAGCTCAGCCCCCATGCGGGACTCACTTTTGGCGTCCATGCTCTTTTGTAAAGAGGATGGCCCGTTGTAGCAACTTGGTGTAGTTGGTGTGTCAAGGGTCCGGGGTAAGACATAGCAGGCAAGGTTCAAGGGACCTGCCTGTTAGTGAGCGTGCAAATGAAAAATGCTAATATATACATACAGATATAGGTATGTATACATCTGGAGATGTGTGTGTGTGTGTGTGTGTGTGTGTGTGTGTGTGTATACACGTATATGTTGTGTGTGTGTTGATTTGTGTTTAGGCAAAAGAAGTCAAAAAGTAGGAAGGTAAGAAGTGAGTCTAGGGTGTGTGTGGTGCTCTGTGAGGAGAAGTTATAGTGGAGGAGGGTAGGTAAGGGGTGTAGTGAAGGGTAGGGTTGTTTAGTGTAGTGCAGAAGGTGCAAGTGGAGGCGAGGGTAGGGTAGAGGAGGCGCTGTTTTGTGGTGCGCTGTTTAGTGAGGGGAGGGTAGGTAGGGTAGGGTAGGGTAGGGTAGGGCTAGAGTGTTGAGAGGGGTTGTGTTGTGAGTGTGTGGTTGTGTGTTGTTGCGTAGGGAGTGAAGTGTGAAGGAAGCGGTGTTGAGGGTGTGTGTGTAAGAGTGTAAAGAGGAATGAGGGTGAAAAGAGAGCTGGAGTGTGTGTGTGTGTGTGTGTGTGTGTGGTGTGTGTGTGTTTGTGTGTGTGTGTCAAGTGGGAGGAGAGGAGCGGAGGGTGTGTGTGTCGGGAGGGGGGGAGGGAGAAAAAAAATGTGTAGCCCAGGCTGGCCTCGAACTCGTGATCCTCCTGCCTCTGCCTCCTTCAGCAAATCCTACCGGCGTGCGCCACCACAACCGGCAGCAGCAGACGGCGACATGCACATACTCCAACCTCACAAACCATGACGACACACACACACACGCCCTCTACCGAGCACAAACGCACGCAAACACTCTCCCAACGCCTCCTCCTCAACACAAACAATAACACTCGCGGACACGCACGCTACAACAAACAACTCGCTCTACCACCTCACTCACTCACTCACTCACTCACTTCACTCACTGCCTTCACCCACACTCCCAACACCGACTCACGCCTAGCGCTCGCGACCACATCTCACACTCCGACACCCGCAACACCCACCCACTGACCCGCACTTGCCGCCACCACCGCGCCAAACACGCCCGACGCCCGACGCCCACTCCACCACCACCCCGCCTCCAGACTCGAACGCCCAGACAGCAAACACCAGCGCTTCTCTCTACTCCGAGCTGCTCCTCCTGCTCCTGCCCCGCCGCCCTCTACACCCCACGTTGCACACAGCTGCTAAGCCTGCTGCTGCTGCTAAGGCTGCTAAGCCTGCTGCTGCTGCTAATGCTGTTAAGCCTGCTGCTGCTGCTAAGGCTGCTGCTGCTGCTGCTAAGGCTGCTGCTGCTGCTGCTAAGGCTGCTAAGCCTGCTGCTGCTGCTAAGGCTGCTGCTGCTGCTAAGGCTGCTGCTAAGGCTGCTAAGGCTGCTGCTAAGGCTGCTAAGGCTGCTAAGTCTGCTGCTAAGGCTGCTTAGGCTGCTAAGGCTGCTGCTAAGGCTGCTGCTAAGGCTGCTGCTAAGGCTGCTGCTAAGGCTGCAAAGGCTGCTGCTCAGCGAGCTCGGCCCATTCCTCGCTGCCTGCCGACTGACCGACCACAGCAAGACCCAAACCGCCAACTCTGAACGCTCGCTGGCTGCCCTTGGTCTCCACCGGCCCTCCGCTCTCCTGGATCCCAAGCCCCCATGACAGTTCTCCTGTCCTCCTCCTTGTCCTCCTCCTCCTCCTCCTCTTCCTCCTTTATCTCCTCCTCCTCTTCCTCCTTTATCTCCTCTTCAAGCCAGCCGGGAGGCTCGGGCCCGGCGGGAGCACCCTGTCCTCCAACCTAGAGCTCCTCCAACACCCACAGCTCAGCTTTGCTTTCTTCCCTATCTGGAAGGCCACGAGACCACCCTGGGGCCACGAGACCACCCTGACCGCAGCCAGTCTCCGGGGCTTTTGACTCACAGAGTCGCCCCACTCCCATGCGCACTGGGCCTGGCCTGGCCTGCCCTGCCCTGCCCGTGCGAGCCTGGCGGCAAGAGCTGCAGTGGGCAAGTGAGCCTTCTGGAGTCTGCCCAGCGGTGCCCAGCCTTGTGCTCGGCTGTGCTGGGTGTATCCTGCAGAAGCAGGGTCCCGGGGCCTGTGGCCCAGGGTGGCTTCTTACTACTGATGGGCCTTCTCTTGCCTCTCTCTGCTAGATCCCTCCGAGCCCTGACAGGTTGTGGTTGGGCCAGGCGAGACATTCACTGCCCAGAGCTTGGTGTGATTTCCTTCCTGGGTGATGGCCCGCTCTGCTGGGCCAGAGTCCTGCGGATCGACATGACGATGAAAGTTTCTGTGATCATGCTGTCTAGAAGATGAATTCATCATCTGATGCCGTTCCTGAGTCGCTCTGTGTCGTTGTAGGAAGGGAGTTGGATTGAAATCGTTTCGGGGGGAAGTTAGGGTCGTCGACAGAAAGTCTAAAGTCGGGATCAAGACTAGAACGTGCCCCTTCCTCCCAGAACAGCAGCCAGAGCTGCATCGTTGGGAGAAGGAATCCTGTGAGCTTTCCCGCCTTACAAGCACATCATCCTAGGAGCAAGGAAAGTAGGCCTGGGAGGGACACGTCCAAGCTCAGAGAGAACCTCCGCTCAAGGTTGGGCCTGACTAGGTCCTGGACCTTGGGATGCGGGCCTGTGGCCATAGGTGTCGGTCGGTCGGTCGGTCGGTCGGTCGGTCGGTCGGTGTGCACCGCCAAGAGACACACTCGGCCAGGAAGAAAGAGGAAATCCTTTTACCACGAGTGTTGGCATAGAGGATAGGGTGATCATAGCCAGATCACCCGAACAACAAGACTTCCAAAAAACAAAAGACGCAAGCACGACACATGATCACAGATGATCGTCTGTCTCCTGTTTGTTGAATACAAACTGTCACCAGCTAAGTTGGTTAGAAAAAAAAATAAAATGAATCAAACTGGCTAACCTAGGCTCCACTGCCTTCAACTTTGTTCCTCAGTGACAAGAGAATTGTCGCTTTGGAGTGAAGTCCAACTTGTGGAGAGAGCAAAGGATGGGAACTGTTTGGTTGGGTGTGAGTGTCAAAACAACACTTTGTAATCGACAATCCCGGTGTGATCCATCTCCTTCTGTGTAATGGTTTCAAGCTGGTGTTTGAGGGATATGGTTCTATGGTGATGGCTCTTTGAGGATATGTGACTTGTGGCTACGAGGTAAACTTCTTCTTAGGTGGTATAAAAAAGGCTGAGACAAAAGAATCCTCTTCTTGGAGCCAGCTCCTGAGATTTTGCCCCACCCACCAAATGTGTCCATGTGGGAATGTGGATGTGTGGCTATGGGTAAAACGGTTGTAGCCTGCTTATTGGCGCTTGCTCCATCCATCCCACATGTCTGTCTGTCAGTCAGTCAGTCTGTCTGTCTGTCTGTCTGAGGGAATGTATATATTCATGAGTATGTGTGAAGCTGTTGGAGTTTCTTGCCCTTTACTCTGTGTGTGTGTCTGTGTGTGTGTGTGTGTGTGTGTGTGTGTGCACATATGGGTGTGAGTTTGTGTGTGGTTCCCCTTCCCACTTTTACTCTTTCCCTTTTCCAGGGTTCATCTACCCTCCAGCTGACACAGGGGGTGCCCCCCCTCTTTTAATAAATGAAGCTTTATTTTCTCAGAAGAAATTGTAGAGGAGGCGCCACCACCACCACCAGCACCACCCCCGCCCACATCTCCGTGTAGAAGGATGGGTTCTACTGACTGAGAAACTGGACTCAAGAGAAAGGTCTTGGGAGGCAGAGCCTGAAATCAACACAAGAGATGGTGGATGGGGGCGTTGGGGAGGATTCAAGCGTGGTCAGGCCCTTCAGATGGCACCGGCCCCCCACACCGGGCTAGGAACTCCACCCATGCTGAGCCTTCTGGCCAGAGGACAGGCATGCATCGCTTCCCGTGGAGAGGCAACCCTGGGTGGGGGTGCTTAAGGATCCCGAATTCCCAAGTGCTTACACGGAAGCCCAAAGGCCAGACTGGCCCTATGTTTCCGGCCTCTCTGACCACGCCTCCTTTTTTGGTCCCTCCATCTACTCATCACTCATCCACCCACTCTGCTAGTCACCCAACCCCACCACACCCCACATCTATCGCTATGGCCAGTAGCAACAGCAGAAGCAGCAGCAGCAGCAGCAGGAGGAGGAGGAGGAGGAGGAGGAGGAGGAGGAGGAGGAGGAGGAGGAGGAGGAGGTACAGCCTCGCTCCACCCCACCCAGAGTCCCAAAGAAACTGCACTGGGTCCAAGAAAGGTGAAATCTGTGTCCCTTTGGCCTCACCTACGCCTGGAACCAGAGGACACAAACTCCTGGGGCACACGTAGGAAAGGACCTCTGTCAGAGACCGTGCTGTAAATGGCTGGGTCTCTGGCTGGGCAATGCACCACCCCGAGCTCACCACGCACCGACCCCACCCCAAACCGCCCCCTGCCTGGAATCCTCCAGGCCAAGCCGCCCAGGAACACCCACCCACCAAGAGAACCAACGCTGGGTAAGGCTAGCCCAGAACAGCAGACACACAACTGGCTTCTTCCCCCTTCCTAAGTGCATGTCAGCACTGACAATGAGTGACTCTGGGTGACAGGCTGAACTGAAACTGCAAGGAGAGAACTCGGGTCAAGGGCTTTTGGTTTTGAAGGAAACTAAACATGCCAGCCAGCAAGCGAGCAAGTCAGAAAGCAAGCAAGGAAGGAAGGAAGGAAGAAAGGAAGCAGAAACCCCTCAGAGTTGAGCTGAGTATGCAAAGCTTGGCAAAAGCTCTTGGCTTTCCAAAGTAGCTCAGCCCCCATGCGGGACTCACTTTTGGCGTCCATGCTCTTTTGTAAAGAGGATGGCCCGTTGTAGCAACTTGGTGTAGTTGGTGTGTCAAGGGTCCGGGGTAAGACATAGCAGGCAAGGTTCAAGGGACCTGCCTGTTAGTGAGCGTGCAAATGAAAAATGCTAATATATACATACAGATATAGGTATGTATACATCTGGAGATGTGTGTGTGTGTGTGTGTGTGTGTGTGTGTGTGTGTATACACGTATATGTTGTGTGTGTGTTGATTTGTGTTTAGGCAAAAGAAGTCAAAAAGTAGGAAGGTAAGAAGTGAGTCTAGGGTGTGTGTGGTGCTCTGTGAGGAGAAGTTATAGTGGAGGAGGGTAGGTAAGGGGTGTAGTGAAGGGTAGGGTTGTTTAGTGTAGTGCAGAAGGTGCAAGTGGAGGCGAGGGTAGGGTAGAGGAGGCGCTGTTTTGTGGTGCGCTGTTTAGTGAGGGGAGGGTAGGTAGGGTAGGGTAGGGTAGGGTAGGGCTAGAGTGTTGAGAGGGGTTGTGTTGTGAGTGTGTGGTTGTGTGTTGTTGCGTAGGGAGTGAAGTGTGAAGGAAGCGGTGTTGAGGGTGTGTGTGTAAGAGTGTAAAGAGGAATGAGGGTGAAAAGAGAGCTGGAGTGTGTGTGTGTGTGTGTGTGTGTGTGTGTGTGTGTGTGTTTGTGTGTGTGTGTCAAGTGGGAGGAGAGGAGCGGAGGGTGTGTGTGTCGGGAGGGGGGGAGGGAGAAAAAAAAATGTGTAGCCCAGGCTGGCCTCGAACTCGTGATCCTCCTGCCTCTGCCTCCTTCAGCAAATCCTACCGGCGTGCGCCACCACAACCGGCAGCAGCAGACGGCGACATGCACATACTCCAACCTCACAAACCATGACGACACACTCACACACGCCCTCTACCGAGCACAAACGCACGCAAACACTCTCCCAACGCCTCCTCCTCAACACAAACAATAACACTCGCGGACACGCACGCTACAACAAACAACTCGCTCTACCACCTCACTCACTCACTCACTCACTGCCTTCACCCACACTCCCAACACCGACTCACGCCTAGCGCTCGCGACTACATCTCACACTCCGACACCCGCAACACCCACCCACTGACCCGCACTTGCCGCCACCACCGCGCCAAACACGCCCGACGCCCGACGCCCACTCCACCACCACCCCGCCTCCAGACTCGAACGCCCAGACAGCAAACACCAGCGCTTCTCTCTACTCCGAGCTGCTCCTCCTGCTCCTGCCCCGCCGCCCTCTACACCCCACGTTGCACACAGCTGCTAAGCCTGCTGCTGCTGCTAAGGCTGCTAAGCCTGCTGCTGCTGCTAATGCTGTTAAGCCTGCTGCTGCTGCTAAGGCTGCTGCTGCTGCTGCTAAGGCTGCTGCTGCTGCTGCTAAGGCTGCTAAGCCTGCTGCTGCTGCTAAGGCTGCTGCTGCTGCTAAGGCTGCTGCTAAGGCTGCTAAGGCTGCTGCTAAGGCTGCTAAGGCTGCTAAGTCTGCTGCTAAGGCTGCTTAGGCTGCTAAGGCTGCTAAGGCTGCTGCTAAGGCTGCTGCTAAGGCTGCTGCTAAGGCTGCTAAGGCTGCAAAGGCTGCTGCTCAGCGAGCTCGGCCCATTCCTCGCTGCCTGCCGACTGACCGACCACAGCAAGACCCAAACCGCCAACTCTGAACGCTCGCTGGCTGCCCTTGGTCTCCACCGGCCCTCCGCTCTCCTGGATCCCAAGCCCCCATGACAGTTCTCCTGTCCTCCTCCTTGTCCTCCTCCTCCTCCTCCTCTTCCTCCTTTATCTCCTCCTCCTCTTCCTCCTTTATCTCCTCTTCAAGCCAGCCGGGAGGCTCGGGCCCGGCGGGAGCACCCTGTCCTCCAACCTAGAGCTCCTCCAACACCCACAGCTCAGCTTTGCTTTCTTCCCTATCTGGAAGGCCACGAGACCACCCTGGGGCCACGAGACCACCCTGACCGCAGCCAGTCTCCGGGGCTTTGACTCACAGAGTCGCCCCACTCCCATGCGCACTGGGCCTGGCCTGGCCTGCCCTGCCCTGCCCGTGCGAGCCTGGCGGCAAGAGCTGCAGTGGGCAAGTGAGCCTTCTGGAGTCTGCCCAGCGGTGCCCAGCCTTGTGCTCGGCTGTGCTGGGTGTATCCTGCAGAAGCAGGGTCCCGGGGCCTGTGGCCCAGGGTGGCTTCTTACTACTGATGGGCCTTCTCTTGCCTCTCTCTGCTAGATCCCTCCGAGCCCTGACAGGTTGTGGTTGGGCCAGGCGAGACATTCACTGCCCAGAGCTTGGTGTGATTTCCTTCCTGGGTGATGGCCCGCTCTGCTGGGCCAGAGTCCTGCGGATCGACATGACGATGAAAGTTTCTGTGATCATGCTGTCTAGAAGATGAATTCATCATCTGATGCCGTTCCTGAGTCGCTCTGTGTCGTTGTAGGAAGGGAGTTGGATTGAAATCGTTTCGGGGGGAAGTTAGGGTCGTCGACAGAAAGTCTAAAGTCGGGATCAAGACTAGAACGTGCCCCTTCCTCCCAGAACAGCAGCCAGAGCTGCATCGTTGGGAGAAGGAATCCTGTGAGCTTTCCCGCCTTACAAGCACATCATCCTAGGAGCAAGGAAAGTAGGCCTGGGAGGGACACGTCCAAGCTCAGAGAGAACCTCCGCTCAAGGTTGGGCCTGACTAGGTCCTGGACCTTGGGATGCGGGCCTGTGGCCATAGGTGTCGGTCGGTCGGTCGGTCGGTCGGTCGGTCGGTGTGCACCGCCAAGAGACACACTCGGCCAGGAAGAAAGAGGAAATCCTTTTACCACGAGTGTTGGCATAGAGGATAGGGTGATCATAGCCAGATCACCCGAACAACAAGACTTCCAAAAAACAAAAGACACAAGCACGACACATGATCACAGATGATCGTCTGTCTCCTGTTTGTTGAATACAAACTGTCACCAGCTAAGTTGGTTAGAAAAAAAAATAAAATGAATCAAACTGGCTAACCTAGGCTCCACTGCCTTCAACTTTGTTCCTCAGTGACAAGAGAATTGTCGCTTTGGAGTGAAGTCCAACTTGTGGAGAGAGCAAAGGATGGGAACTGTTTGGTTGGGTGTGAGTGTCAAAACAACACTTTGTAATCGACAATCCCGGTGTGATCCATCTCCTTCTGTGTAATGGTTTCAAGCTGGTGTTTGAGGGATATGGTTCTATGGTGATGGCTCTTTGAGGATATGTGACTTGTGGCTACGAGGTAAACTTCTTCTTAGGTGGTATAAAAAAGGCTGAGACAAAAGAATCCTCTTCTTGGAGCCAGCTCCTGAGATTTTGCCCCACCCACCAAATGTGTCCATGTGGGAATGTGGATGTGTGGCTATGGGTAAAACGGTTGTAGCCTGCTTATTGGCGCTTGCTCCATCCATCCCACATGTCTGTCTGTCAGTCAGTCAGTCTGTCTGTCTGTCTGTCTGAGGGAATGTATATATTCATGAGTATGTGTGAAGCTGTTGGAGTTTCTTGCCCTTTACTCTGTGTGTGTGTGTGTGTGTGTGTGTGTGTGTGTGTGTGTGCACATATGGGTGTGAGTTTGTGTGTGGTTCCCCTTCCCACTTTTACTCTTTCCCTTTTCCAGGGTTCATCTACCCTCCAGCTGACACAGGGGGTGCCCCCCCTCTTTTAATAAATGAAGCTTTATTTTCTCAGAAGAAATTGTAGAGGAGGCGCCACCACCACCACCAGCACCACCCCCGCCCACATCTCCGTGTAGAAGGATGGGTTCTACTGACTGAGAAACTGGACTCAAGAGAAAGGTCTTGGGAGGCAGAGCCTGAAATCAACACAAGAGATGGTGGATGGGGGCGTTGGGGAGGATTCAAGCGTGGTCAGGCCCTTCAGATGGCACCGGCCCCCCACACCGGGCTAGGAACTCCACCCATGCTGAGCCTTCTGGCCAGAGGACAGGCATGCATCGCTTCCCGTGGAGAGGCAACCCTGGGTGGGGGTGCTTAAGGATCCCGAATTCCCAAGTGCTTACACGGAAGCCCAAAGGCCAGACTGGCCCTATGTTTCCGGCCTCTCTGACCACGCCTCCTTTTTTGGTCCCTCCATCTACTCATCACTCATCCACCCACTCTGCTAGTCACCCAACCCCACCACACCCCACATCTATCGCTATGGCCAGTAGCAACAGCAGAAGCAGCAGCAGCAGCAGCAGGAGGAGGAGGAGGAGGAGGAGGAGGAGGAGGAGGAGGAGGAGGAGGAGGAGGAGGAGGTACAGCCTCGCTCCACCCCACCCAGAGTCCCAAAGAAACTGCACTGGGTCCAAGAAAGGTGAAATCTGTGTCCCTTTGGCCTCACCTACGCCTGGAACCAGAGGACACAAACTCCTGGGGCACACGTAGGAAAGGACCTCTGTCAGAGACCGTGCTGTAAATGGCTGGGTCTCTGGCTGGGCAATGCACCACCCCGAGCTCACCACGCACCGACCCCACCCCAAACCGCCCCCTGCCTGGAATCCTCCAGGCCAAGCCGCCCAGGAACACCCACCCACCAAGAGAACCAACGCTGGGTAAGGCTAGCCCAGAACAGCAGACACACAACTGGCTTCTTCCCCCTTCCTAAGTGCATGTCAGCACTGACAATGAGTGACTCTGGGTGACAGGCTGAACTGAAACTGCAAGGAGAGAACTCGGGTCAAGGGCTTTTGGTTTTGAAGGAAACTAAACATGCCAGCCAGCAAGCGAGCAAGTCAGAAAGCAAGCAAGGAAGGAAGGAAGGAAGAAAGGAAGCAGAAACCCCTCAGAGTTGAGCTGAGTATGCAAAGCTTGGCAAAAGCTCTTGGCTTTCCAAAGTAGCTCAGCCCCCATGCGGGACTCACTTTTGGCGTCCATGCTCTTTTGTAAAGAGGATGGCCCGTTGTAGCAACTTGGTGTAGTTGGTGTGTCAAGGGTCCGGGGTAAGACATAGCAGGCAAGGTTCAAGGGACCTGCCTGTTAGTGAGCGTGCAAATGAAAAATGCTAATATATACATACAGATATAGGTATGTATACATCTGGAGATGTGTGTGTGTGTGTGTGTGTGTGTGTGTGTGTATACACGTATATGTTGTGTGTGTGTTGATTTGTGTTTAGGCAAAAGAAGTCAAAAAGTAGGAAGGTAAGAAGTGAGTCTAGGGTGTGTGTGGTGCTCTGTGAGGAGAAGTTATAGTGGAGGAGGGTAGGTAAGGGGTGTAGTGAAGGGTAGGGTTGTTTAGTGTAGTGCAGAAGGTGCAAGTGGAGGCGAGGGTAGGGTAGAGGAGGCGCTGTTTTGTGGTGCGCTGTTTAGTGAGGGGAGGGTAGGTAGGGTAGGGTAGGGTAGGGTAGGGCTAGAGTGTTGAGAGGGGTTGTGTTGTGAGTGTGTGGTTGTGTGTTGTTGCGTAGGGAGTGAAGTGTGAAGGAAGCGGTGTTGAGGGTGTGTGTGTAAGAGTGTAAAGAGGAATGAGGGTGAAAAGAGAGCTGGAGTGTGTGTGTGTGTGTGTGTGTGTGTGTGTGTGTGTGTGTGTGTGTGTGTGTGTGTGTGTCAAGTGGGAGGAGAGGAGCGGAGGGTGTGTGTGTCGGGAGGGGGGGAGGGAGAAAAAAAAATGTGTAGCCCAGGCTGGCCTCGAACTCGTGATCCTCCTGCCTCTGCCTCCTTCAGCAAATCCTACCGGCGTGCGCCACCACAACCGGCAGCAGCAGACGGCGACATGCACATACTCCAACCTCACAAACCATGACGACACACACACACACGCCCTCTACCGAGCACAAACGCACGCAAACACTCTCCCAACGCCTCCTCCTCAACACAAACAATAACACTCGCGGACACGCACGCTACAACAAACAACTCGCTCTACCACCTCACTCACTCACTCACTCACTCACTCACTCACTGCCTTCACCCACACTCCCAACACCGACTCACGCCTAGCGCTCGCGACCACATCTCACACTCCGACACCCGCAACACCCACCCACTGACCCGCACTTGCCGCCACCACCGCGCCAAACACGCCCGACGCCCGACGCCCACTCCACCACCACCCCGCCTCCAGACTCGAACGCCCAGACAGCAAACACCAGCGCTTCTCTCTACTCCGAGCTGCTCCTCCTGCTCCTGCCCCGCCGCCCTCTACACCCCACGTTGCACACAGCTGCTAAGCCTGCTGCTGCTGCTAAGGCTGCTAAGCCTGCTGCTGCTGCTAATGCTGTTAAGCCTGCTGCTGCTGCTAAGGCTGCTGCTGCTGCTGCTAAGGCTGCTGCTGCTGCTGCTAAGGCTGCTAAGCCTGCTGCTGCTGCTAAGGCTGCTGCTGCTGCTAAGGCTGCTGCTAAGGCTGCTAAGGCTGCTGCTAAGGCTGCTAAGGCTGCTAAGTCTGCTGCTAAGGCTGCTTAGGCTGCTAAGGCTGCTGCTAAGGCTGCTGCTAAGGCTGCTGCTAAGGCTGCTGCTAAGGCTGCTAAGGCTGCAAAGGCTGCTGCTCAGCGAGCTCGGCCCATTCCTCGCTGCCTGCCGACTGACCGACCACAGCAAGACCCAAACCGCCAACTCTGAACGCTCGCTGGCTGCCCTTGGTCTCCACCGGCCCTCCGCTCTCCTGGATCCCAAGCCCCCATGACAGTTCTCCTGTCCTCCTCCTTGTCCTCCTCCTCCTCCTCCTCTTCCTCCTTTATCTCCTCCTCCTCTTCCTCCTTTATCTCCTCTTCAAGCCAGCCGGGAGGCTCGGGCCCGGCGGGAGCACCCTGTCCTCCAACCTAGAGCTCCTCCAACACCCACAGCTCAGCTTTGCTTTCTTCCCTATCTGGAAGGCCACGAGACCACCCTGGGGCCACGAGACCACCCTGACCGCAGCCAGTCTCCGGGGCTTTGACTCACAGAGTCGCCCCACTCCCATGCGCACTAGGCCTGGCCTGCCCTGCCCGTGCGAGCCTGGCGGCAAGAGCTGCAGTGGGCAAGTGAGCCTTCTGGAGTCTGCCCAGCGGTGCCCAGCCTTGTGCTCGGCTGTGCTGGGTGTATCCTGCAGAAGCAGGGTCCCGGGGCCTGTGGCCCAGGGTGGCTTCTTACTACTGATGGGCCTTCTCTTGCCTCTCTCTGCTAGATCCCTCCGAGCCCTGACAGGTTGTGGTTGGGCCAGGCGAGACATTCACTGCCCAGAGCTTGGTGTGATTTCCTTCCTGGGTGATGGCCCGCTCTGCTGGGCCAGAGTCCTGCGGATCGACATGACGATGAAAGTTTCTGTGATCATGCTGTCTAGAAGATGAATTCATCATCTGATGCCGTTCCTGAGTCGCTCTGTGTCGTTGTAGGAAGGGAGTTGGATTGAAATCGTTTCGGGGGGAAGTTAGGGTCGTCGACAGAAAGTCTAAAGTCGGGATCAAGACTAGAACGTGCCCCTTCCTCCCAGAACAGCAGCCAGAGCTGCATCGTTGGGAGAAGGAATCCTGTGAGCTTTCCCGCCTTACAAGCACATCATCCTAGGAGCAAGGAAAGTAGGCCTGGGAGGGACACGTCCAAGCTCAGAGAGAACCTCCGCTCAAGGTTGGGCCTGACTAGGTCCTGGACCTTGGGATGCGGGCCTGTGGCCATAGGTGTCGGTCGGTCGGTCGGTCGGTCGGTCGGTCGGTCGGTGTGCACCGCCAAGAGACACACTCGGCCAGGAAGAAAGAGGAAATCCTTTTACCACGAGTGTTGGCATAGAGGATAGGGTGATCATAGCCAGATCACCCGAACAACAAGACTTCCAAAAAACAAAAGACACAAGCACGACACATGATCACAGATGATCGTCTGTCTCCTGTTTGTTGAATACAAACTGTCACCAGCTAAGTTGGTTAGAAAAAAAAATAAAATGAATCAAACTGGCTAACCTAGGCTCCACTGCCTTCAACTTTGTTCCTCAGTGACAAGAGAATTGTCGCTTTGGAGTGAAGTCCAACTTGTGGAGAGAGCAAAGGATGGGAACTGTTTGGTTGGGTGTGAGTGTCAAAACAACACTTTGTAATCGACAATCCCGGTGTGATCCATCTCCTTCTGTGTAATGGTTTCAAGCTGGTGTTTGAGGGATATGGTTCTATGGTGATGGCTCTTTGAGGATATGTGACTTGTGGCTACGAGGTAAACTTCTTCTTAGGTGGTATAAAAAAGGCTGAGACAAAAGAATCCTCTTCTTGGAGCCAGCTCCTGAGATTTTGCCCCACCCACCAAATGTGTCCATGTGGGAATGTGGATGTGTGGCTATGGGTAAAACGGTTGTAGCCTGCTTATTGGCGCTTGCTCCATCCATCCCACATGTCTGTCTGTCAGTCAGTCAGTCTGTCTGTCTGTCTGTCTGAGGGAATGTATATATTCATGAGTATGTGTGAAGCTGTTGGAGTTTCTTGCCCTTTACTCTGTGTGTGTGTGTGTGTGTGTGTGTGTGTGTGTGTGTGTGTGTGCACATATGGGTGTGAGTTTGTGTGTGGTTCCCCTTCCCACTTTTACTCTTTCCCTTTTCCAGGGTTCATCTACCCTCCAGCTGACACAGGGGGTGCCCCCCCTCTTTTAATAAATGAAGCTTTATTTTCTCAGAAGAAATTGTAGAGGAGGCGCCACCACCACCACCAGCACCACCCCCGCCCACATCTCCGTGTAGAAGGATGGGTTCTACTGACTGAGAAACTGGACTCAAGAGAAAGGTCTTGGGAGGCAGAGCCTGAAATCAACACAAGAGATGGTGGATGGGGGCGTTGGGGAGGATTCAAGCGTGGTCAGGCCCTTCAGATGGCACCGGCCCCCCACACCGGGCTAGGAACTCCACCCATGCTGAGCCTTCTGGCCAGAGGACAGGCATGCATCGCTTCCCGTGGAGAGGCAACCCTGGGTGGGGGTGCTTAAGGATCCCGAATTCCCAAGTGCTTACACGGAAGCCCAAAGGCCAGACTGGCCCTATGTTTCCGGCCTCTCTGACCACGCCTCCTTTTTTGGTCCCTCCATCTACTCATCACTCATCCACCCACTCTGCTAGTCACCCAACCCCACCACACCCCACATCTATCGCTATGGCCAGTAGCAACAGCAGAAGCAGCAGCAGCAGCAGCAGGAGGAGGAGGAGGAGCAGGAGGAGGAGGAGGAGGAGGAGGAGGAGGAGGAGGAGGAGGAGGAGGAGGAGGAGGAGGAGGTACAGCCTCGCTCCACCCCACCCAGAGTCCCAAAGAAACTGCACTGGGTCCAAGAAAGGTGAAATCTGTGTCCCTTTGGCCTCACCTACGCCTGGAACCAGAGGACACAAACTCCTGGGGCACACGTAGGAAAGGACCTCTGTCAGAGACCGTGCTGTAAATGGCTGGGTCTCTGGCTGGGCAATGCACCACCCCGAGCTCACCACGCACCGACCCCACCCCAAACCGCCCCCTGCCTGGAATCCTCCAGGCCAAGCCGCCCAGGAACACCCACCCACCAAGAGAACCAACGCTGGGTAAGGCTAGCCCAGAACAGCAGACACACAACTGGCTTCTTCCCCCTTCCTAAGTGCATGTCAGCACTGACAATGAGTGACTCTGGGTGACAGGCTGAACTGAAACTGCAAGGAGAGAACTCGGGTCAAGGGCTTTTGGTTTTGAAGGAAACTAAACATGCCAGCCAGCAAGCGAGCAAGTCAGAAAGCAAGCAAGGAAGGAAGGAAGGAAGAAAGGAAGCAGAAACCCCTCAGAGTTGAGCTGAGTATGCAAAGCTTGGCAAAAGCTCTTGGCTTTCCAAAGTAGCTCAGCCCCCATGCGGGACTCACTTTTGGCGTCCATGCTCTTTTGTAAAGAGGATGGCCCGTTGTAGCAACTTGGTGTAGTTGGTGTGTCAAGGGTCCGGGGTAAGACATAGCAGGCAAGGTTCAAGGGACCTGCCTGTTAGTGAGCGTGCAAATGAAAAATGCTAATATATACATACAGATATAGGTATGTATACATCTGGAGATGTGTGTGTGTGTGTGTGTGTGTGTGTGTATACACGTATATGTTGTGTGTGTGTTGATTTGTGTTTAGGCAAAAGAAGTCAAAAAGTAGGAAGGTAAGAAGTGAGTCTAGGGTGTGTGTGGTGCTCTGTGAGGAGAAGTTATAGTGGAGGAGGGTAGGTAAGGGGTGTAGTGAAGGGTAGGGTTGTTTAGTGTAGTGCAGAAGGTGCAAGTGGAGGCGAGGGTAGGGTAGAGGAGGCGCTGTTTTGTGGTGCGCTGTTTAGTGAGGGGAGGGTAGGTAGGGTAGGGTAGGGTAGGGTAGGGTAGGGTAGGGTAGGGTAGGGTAGGGTAGGGCTAGAGTGTTGAGAGGGGTTGTGTTGTGAGTGTGTGGTTGTGTGTTGTTGCGTAGGGAGTGAAGTGTGAAGGAAGCGGTGTTGAGGGTGTGTGTGTAAGAGTGTAAAGAGGAATGAGGGTGAAAAGAGAGCTGGAGTGTGTGTGTGTGTGTGTGTGTGTGTGTGTGTGTGTGTGTGTGTGTCAAGTGGGAGGAGAGGAGCGGAGGGTGTGTGTGTCGGGAGGGGGGAGGGAGAAAAAAAAATTTGTAGCCCAGGCTGGCCTCGAACTTGTGATCCTCCTGCCTCTGCCTCCTTCAGCAAATCCTACCGGCGTGCGCCACCACAACCGGCAGCAGCAGACGGCGACATGCACATACTCCAACCTCACAAACCATGACGACACACTCACACCGCCCTCTACCGAGCACAAACGCACGCAAACACTCTCCCAACGCCTCCTCCTCAACACAAACAATAACACTCGCGGACACGCACGCTACAACAAACAACTCGCTCTACCACCTCACTCACTCACTCACTCACTCACTCACTCACTGCCTTCACCCACACTCCCAACACCGACTCACGCCTAGCGCTCGCGACCACATCTCACACTCCGACACCCGCAACACCCACCCACTGACCCGCACTTGCCGCCACCACCGCGCCAAACACGCCCGACGCCCGACGCCCACTCCACCACCACCCCGCCTCCAGACTCGAACGCCCAGACAGCAAACACCAGCGCTTCTCTCTACTCCGAGCTGCTCCTCCTGCTCCTGCCCCGCCGCCCTCTACACCCCACGTTGCACACAGCTGCTAAGCCTGCTGCTGCTGCTAAGGCTGCTAAGCCTGCTGCTGCTGCTAAGGCTGCTAAGCCTGCTGCTGCTGCTAAGGCTGCTGCTGCTGCTAAGGCTGCTGCTAAGGCTGCTAAGGCTGCTAAGCCTGCTGCTGCTGCTAAGGCTGCTGCTGCTGCTAAGGCTGCTGCTAAGGCTGCTAAGGCTGCTGCTAAGGCTGCTAAGGCTGCTGCTAAGGCTGCTAAGGCTGCTAAGGCTGCTGCTAAGGCTGCTTAGGCTGCTAAGGCTGCTGCTGCTGCTGCTAAGGCTGCTGCTAAGGCTGCTAAGGCTGCAAAGGCTGCTGCTCAGCGAGCTCGGCCCATTCCTCGCTGCCTGCTGACTGACCGACCACAGCAAGACCCAAACCGCCAACTCTGAACGCTCGCTGGCTGCCCTTGGTCTCCACCGGCCCTCCGCCCTCCTGGATCCCAAGCCCCCGATGACAGTTCTCCTGTCCTCCTCCTTGTCCTCCTCCTCCTCCTCCTCTTCCTCCTTTATCTCCTCCTCCTCTTCCTCCTTTATCTCCTCTTCAAGCCAGCCGGGAGGCTCGGGCCCGGCGGGAGCACCCTGTCCTCCAACCTAGAGCTCCTCCAACACCCACAGCTCAGCTTTGCTTTCTTCCCTATCTGGAAGGCCACGAGACCACCCTGGGGCCACGAGACCACCCTGACCGCAGCCAGTCTCCGGGGCTTTGACTCACAGAGTCGCCCCACTCCCATGCGCACTGGGCCTGGCCTGGCCTGCCCTGCCCTGCCCGTGCGAGCCTGGCGGCAAGAGCTGCAGTGGACAAGTGAGCCTTCTGGAGTCTGCCCAGCGGTGCCCAGCCTTGTGCTCGGCTGTGCTGGGTGTATCCTGCAGAAGCAGGGTCCCGGGGCCTGTGGCCCAGGGTGGCTTCTTACTACTGATGGGCCTTCTCTTGCCTCTCTCTGCTAGATCCCTCCGAGCCCTGACAGGTTGTGGTTGGGCCAGGCGAGACATTCACTGCCCAGAGCTTGGTGTGATTTCCTTCCTGGGTGATGGCCCGCTCTGCTGGGCCAGAGTCCTGCGGATCGACATGACGATGAAAGTTTCTGTGATCATGCTGTCTAGAAGATGAATTCATCATCTGATGCCGTTCCTGAGTCGCTCTGTGTCGTTGTAGGAAGGGAGTTGGATTGAAATCGTTTGGGGGGGGAAGTTAGGGTCGTCGACAGAAATCTAAAGTCGGGATCAAGACTAGAACGTGCCCCTTCCTCCCAGAACAGCAGCCAGAGCTGCATCGTTGGGAGAAGGAATCCTGTGAGCTTTCCCGCCTTACAAGCACATCATCCTAGGAGCAAGGAAAGTAGGCCTGGGAGGGACACGTCCAAGCTCAGAGAGAACCTCCGCTCAAGGTTGGGCCTGACTAGGTCCTGGACCTTGGGATGCGGGCCTGTGGCCATAGGTGTCGGTCGGTCGGTCGGTCGGTCAGTCGGTCGGTCGGTGTGCACCGCCAAGAGACACACTCGGCCAGGAAGAAAGAGGAAATCCTTTTACCACGAGTGTTGGCATAGAGGATAGGGTGATCATAGCCAGATCACCCGAACAACAAGACTTCCAAAAAACAAAAGACGCAAGCACGACACATGATCACAGATGATCGTCTGTCTCCTGTTTGTTGAATACAAACTGTCACCAGCTAAGTTGGTTAGAAAAAAAAATAAAATGAATCAAACTGGCTAACCTAGGCTCCACTGGCTTCAACTTTGTTCATCAGTGACAAGAGAATTGTCGCTTTGGAGTGAAGTCCAACTTGTGGAGAGAGCAAAGGATGGGAACTGTTTGGTTGGGTGTGAGTGTCAAAACAACACTTTGTAATCGACAATCCCGGTGTGATCCATCTCCTTCTGTGTAATGGTTTCAAGCTGGTGTTTGAGGGATATGGTTCTATGGTGATGGCTCTTTGAGGATATGTGACTTGTGGCTACGAGGTAAACTTCTTCTTAGGTGGTATAAAAAAGGCTGAGACAAAAGAATCCTCTTCTTGGAGCCAGCTCCTGAGATTTTGCCCCACCCACCAAATGTGTCCATGTGGGAATGTGGATGTGTGGCTATGGGTAAAACGGTTGTAGCCTGCTTATTGGAGCTTGCTCCATCCATCCCACATGTCTGTCAGTCAGTCAGTCTGTCTGTCTGTCTGTCTGTCTGTCTGTCTGTCTGAGGGAATGTATATATTCATGAGTATGTGTGAAGCTGTTGGAGTTTCTTGCCCTTTACTCTGTGTGTGTGTGTGTGTGTGTGTGTGTGTGTGTGCACATATGGGTGTGAGTTTGTGTGTGGTTCCCCTTCCCACTTTTACTCTTTCCCTTTTCCAGGGTTCATCTACCCTCCAGCTGACACAGGGGGTGCCCCCCCCTTTTAATAAATGAAGCTTTATTTTCTCAGAAGAAATTGTAGAGGAGGCGCCACCACCACCACCAGCACCACCCCCGCCCACATCTCCGTGTAGAAGGATGGGTTCTACTGACTGAGAAACTGGACTCAAGAGAAAGGTCTTGGGAGGCAGAGCCTGAAATCAACACAAGAGATGGTGGATGGGGGCGTTGGGGAGGATTCAAGCGTGGTCAGGCCCTTCAGATGGCACCGGCCCCCCACCGGGCTAGGAACTCCACCCATGCTGAGCCTTCTGGCCAGAGGACAGGCATGCATCGCTTCCCGTGGAGAGGCAACCCTGGGTGGGGGTGCTTAAGGATCCCGAATTCCCAAGTGCTTACACGGAAGCCCAAAGACCAGACTGGCCCTATGTTTCCGGCCTCTCTGACCACGCCTCCTTTTTTGGTCCCTCCATCTACTCATCACTCATCCACCCACTCTGCTAGTCACCCAACCCCACCACACCCCACATCTATCGCTATGGCCAGTAGCAACAGCAGAAGCAGCAGCAGCAGCAGCAGCAGCAGGAGGAGGAGGAGGAGGAGGAGGAGGAGGAGGAGGAGGAGGAGGAGGAGGAGGAGGTGGTGGTACAGCCTCGCTCCACCCCACCCAGAGTCCCAAAGAAACTGCACTGGGTCCAAGAAAGGTGAAATCTGTGTCCCTTTGGCCTCACCTACGCCTGGAACCAGAGGACACAAACTCCTGGGGCACACGTAGGAAAGGACCTCTGTCAGAGACCGTGCTGTAAATGGCTGGGTCTCTGGCTGGGCAATGCACCACCCCGAGCTCACCACGCACCGACCCCACCCCAAACCGCCCCCTGCCTGGAATCCTCCAGGCCAAGCCGCCCAGGAACACCCACCCACCAAGAGAACCAACGCTGGGTAAGGCTAGCCCAGAACAGCAGACACACAACTGGCTTCTTCCCCCTTCCTAAGTGCATGTCAGCACTGACAATGAGTGACTCTGGGTGACAGGCTGAACTGAAACTGCAAGGAGAGAACTCGGGTCAAGGGCTTTTGGTTTTGAAGGAAACTAAACATGCCAGCCAGCAAGCGAGCAAGTCAGAAAGCAAGCAAGGAAGGAAGGAAGGAAGAAAGGAAGCAGAAACCCCTCAGAGTTGAGCTGAGTATGCAAAGCTTGGCAAAAGCTCTTGGCTTTCCAAAGTAGCTCAGCCCCCATGCGGGACTCACTTTTGGCGTCCATGCTCTTTTGTAAAGAGGATGGCCCGTTGTAGCAACTTGGTGTAGTTGGTGTGTCAAGGGTCCGGGGTAAGACATAGCAGGCAAGGTTCAAGGGACCTGCCTGTTAGTGAGCGTGCAAATGAAAACTGCTAATATATACATACAGATATAGGTATGTATACATCTGGAGATGTGTGTGTGTGTGTGTGTGTGTGTGTGTGTGTGTGTGTGTGTCAAGTGGGAGGAGAGGAGCGGAGGGTGTGTGTGTCGGGAGGGGGGGGAGGGAGGAAAAAAAAAATGTGTAGCCCAGGCTGGCCTCGAACTCGTGATCCTCCTGCCTCTGCCTCCTTCAGCAAATCCTACCGGCGTGCGCCACCACAACCGGCAGCAGCAGACGGCGACATGCACATACTCCAACCTCACAAACCATGACGACACACACACACACCCGCCCTCTACCGAGCACAAACGCACGCAAACACTCTCCCAACGCCTCCTCCTCAACACAAACAATAACACTCGCGGACACGCACGCTACAACAAACAACTCGCTCTACCACCTCACTCACTCACTCACTCACTCACTCACTCACTCACTCACTGCCTTCACCCACACTCCCAACACCGACTCACGCCTAGCGCTCGCGACCACATCTCACACTCCGACACCCGCAACACCCACCCACTGACCCGCACTTGCCGCCACCACCGCGCCAAACACGCCCGACGCCCGACGCCCACTCCACCACCACCCCGCCTCCAGACTCGAACGCCCAGACAGCAAACACCAGCGCTTCTCTCTACTCCGAGCTGCTCCTCCTGCTCCTGCCCCGCCGCCCTCTACACCCCACGTTGCACACAGCTGCTAAGCCTGCTGCTGCTGCTAAGGCTGTTAAGCCTGCTGCTGCTGCTAAGGCTGCTGCTGCTGCTAAGGCTGCTAAGGCTGCTAAGGCTGCTAAGGCTGCTAAGGCTGCTGCTAAGGCTGCTAAGGCTGCTGCTAAGGCTGCTGCTAAGGCTGCTAAGGCTGCTAAGGCTGCTAAGGCTGCTGCTAAGGCTGCTGCTAAGGCTGCTAAGGCTGCAAAGGCTGCTGCTCAGCGAGCTCGGCCCATTCCTCGCTGCCTGCTGACTGACCGACCACAGCAAGACCCAAACCGCCAACTCTGAACGCTCGCTGGCTGCCCTTGGTCTCCACCGGCCCTCCGCCCTCCTGGATCCCAAGCCCCCGATGACAGTTCTCCTGTCCTCCTCCTTCTCCTCCTCCTCCTACTCCTCCTTTTCCTCCTTCTCCTCCTCCTCTTCCTCCTTTATCTCCTCCTCCTCTTCCTCCTTTATCTCCTCTTCAAGCCAGCCGGGAGGCTCGGGCCCGGCGGGAGCACCCTGTCCTCCAACCTAGAGCTCCTCCAACACCCACAGCTCAGCTTTGCTTTCTTCCCTATCTGGAAGGCCACGAGACCACCCTGGGGCCACGAGACCACCCTGACCGCAGCCAGTCTCCGGGGCTTTGACTCACAGAGTCGCCCCACTCCCATGCGCACTGGGCCTGGCCTGGCCTGCCCTGCCCTGCCCGTGCGAGCCTGGCGGCAAGAGCTGCAGTGGGCAAGTGAGCCTTCTGGAGTCTGCCCAGCGGTGCCCAGCCTTGTGCTCGGCTGTGCTGGGTGTATCCTGCAGAAGCAGGGTCCCGGGGCCTGTGGCCCAGGGTGGCTTCTTACTACTGATGGGCCTTCTCTTGCCTCTCTCTGCTAGATCCCTCCGAGCCCTGACAGGTTGTGGTTGGGCCAGGCGAGACATTCACTGCCCAGAGCTTGGTGTGATTTCCTTCCTGGGTGATGGCCCGCTCTGCTGGGCCAGAGTCCTGCGGATCGACATGACGATGAAAGTTTCTGTGATCATGCTGTCTAGAAGATGAATTCATCATCTGATGCCGTTCCTGAGTCGCTCTGTGTCGTTGTAGGAAGGGAGTTGGATTGAAATCGTTTCGGGGGGAAGTTAGGGTCGTCGACAGAAAGTCTAAAGTCGGGATCAAGACTAGAACGTGCCCCTTCCTCCCAGAACAGCAGCCAGAGCTGCATCGTTGGGAGAAGGAATCCTGTGAGCTTTCCCGCCTTACAAGCACATCATCCTAGGAGCAAGGAAAGTAGGCCTGGGAGGGACACGTCCAAGCTCAGAGAGAACCTCCGCTCAAGGTTGGGCCTGACTAGGTCCTGGACCTTGGGATGCGGGCCTGTGGCCATAGGTGTCGGTCGGTCGGTCGGTCGGTCGGTCGGTCGGTCGGTGTGCACCGCCAAGAGACACACTCGGCCAGGAAGAAAGAGGAAATCCTTTTACCACGAGTGTTGGCATAGAGGATAGGGTGATCATAGCCAGATCACCCGAACAACAAGACTTCCAAAAAACAAAAGACGCAAGCACGACACATGATCACAGATGATCGTCTGTCTCCTGTTTGTTGAATACAAACTGTCACCAGCTAAGTTGGTTAGAAAAAAAAATAAAATGAATCAAACTGGCTAACCTAGGCTCCACTGGCTTCAACTTTGTTCATCAGTGACAAGAGAATTGTCGCTTTGGAGTGAAGTCCAACTTGTGGAGAGAGCAAAGGATGGGAACTGTTTGGTTGGGTGTGAGTGTCAAAACAACACTTTGTAATCGACAATCCCGGTGTGATCCATCTCCTTCTGTGTAATGGTTTCAAGCTGGTGTTTGAGGGATATGGTTCTATGGTGATGGCTCTTTGAGGATATGTGACTTGTGGCTACGAGGTAAACTTCTTCTTAGGTGGTATAAAAAAGGCTGAGACAAAAGAATCCTCTTCTTGGAGCCAGCTCCTGAGATTTTGCCCCACCCACCAAATGTGTCCATGTGGGAATGTGGATGTGTGGCTATGGGTAAAACGGTTGTAGCCTGCTTATTGGAGCTTGCTCCATCCATCCCACATGTCTGTCAGTCAGTCAGTCTGTCTGTCTGTCTGTCTGTCTGTCTGTCTGTCTGAGGGAATGTATATATTCATGAGTATGTGTGAAGCTGTTGGAGTTTCTTGCCCTTTACTCTGTGTGTGTGTGTGTGTGTGTGTGTGTGTGTGTGTGTGTGTGTGTGCACATATGGGTGTGAGTTTGTGTGTGGTTCCCCTTCCCACTTTTACTCTTTCCCTTTTCCAGGGTTCATCTACCCTCCAGCTGACACAGGGGGTGCCCCCCCCTTTTAATAAATGAAGCTTTATTTTCTCAGAAGAAATTGTAGAGGAGGCGCCACCACCACCACCAGCACCACCCCCGCCCACATCTCCGTGTAGAAGGATGGGTTCTACTGACTGAGAAACTGGACTCAAGAGAAAGGTCTTGGGAGGCAGAGCCTGAAATCAACACAAGAGATGGTGGATGGGGGCGTTGGGGAGGATTCAAGCGTGGTCAGGCCCTTCAGATGGCACCGGCCCCCCACCGGGCTAGGAACTCCACCCATGCTGAGCCTTCTGGCCAGAGGACAGGCATGCATCGCTTCCCGTGGAGAGGCAACCCTGGGTGGGGGTGCTTAAGGATCCCGAATTCCCAAGTGCTTACACGGAAGCCCAAAGACCAGACTGGCCCTATGTTTCCGGCCTCTCTGACCACGCCTCCTTTTTTGGTCCCTCCATCTACTCATCACTCATCCACCCACTCTGCTAGTCACCCAACCCCACCACACCCCACATCTATCGCTATGGCCAGTAGCAACAGCAGAAGCAGCAGCAGCAGCAGCAGCAGGAGGAGGAGGAGGAGGAGGAGGAGGAGGAGGAGGAGGAGGAGGAGGAGGAGGAGGAGGAGGTGGTGGTACAGCCTCGCTCCACCCCACCCAGAGTCCCAAAGAAACTGCACTGGGTCCAAGAAAGGTGAAATCTGTGTCCCTTTGGCCTCACCTACGCCTGGAACCAGAGGACACAAACTCCTGGGGCACACGTAGGAAAGGACCTCTGTCAGAGACCGTGCTGTAAATGGCTGGGTCTCTGGCTGGGCAATGCACCACCCCGAGCTCACCACGCACCGACCCCACCCCAAACCGCCCCCTGCCTGGAATCCTCCAGGCCAAGCCGCCCAGGAACACCCACCCACCAAGAGAACCAACGCTGGGTAAGGCTAGCCCAGAACAGCAGACACACAACTGGCTTCTTCCCCCTTCCTAAGTGCATGTCAGCACTGACAATGAGTGACTCTGGGTGACAGGCTGAACTGAAACTGCAAGGAGAGAACTCAGGTCAAGGGCTTTTGGTTTTGAAGGAAACTAAACATGCCAGCCAGCAAGCGAGCAAGCAAGTCAGAAAGCAAGCAAGGAAGGAAGGAAGGAAGGAAAGAAGCAGAAACCCCTCAGAGTTGAGCTGAGTATGCAAAGCTTGGCAAAAGCTCTTGGCTTTCCAAAGTAGCTCAGCCCCCATGCGGGACTCACTTTTGGCGTCCATGCTCTTTTGTAAAGAGGATGGCCCGTTGTAGCAACTTGGTGTAGTTGGTGTGTCAAGGGTCCGGGGTAAGACATAGCAGGCAAGGTTCAAGGGACCTGCCTGTTAGTGAGCGTGCAAATGAAAACTGCTAATATATACATACAGATATAGGTATGTATACATCTGGAGATGTGTGTGTGTGTGTGTGTGTGTGTGTGTGTGTGTCAAGTGGGAGGAGAGGAGCGGAGGGTGTGTGTGTCGGGAGGGGTGGAGGGAGGAAAAAAAAATGTGTAGCCCAGGCTGGCCTCGAACTCGTGATCCTCCTGCCTCTGCCTCCTTCAGCAAATCCTACCGGCGTGCGCCACCACAACCGGCAGCAGCAGACGGCGACATGCACATACTCCAACCTCACACACCATGACGACACACTCACACACGCCCTCTACCGACCACAAACGCACGCAAACACTCTCCCAACGCCTCCTCCTCAACACAAACAATAACACTCGCGGACACGCACGCTACAACAAACAACTCGCTCTACCACCTCACTCACTCACTCACTCACTCACTCACTGCCTTCACCCACACTCCCAACACCGACTCACGCCTAGCGCTCGCGACCACATCTCACACTCCGACACCCGCAACACCCACCCACTGACCCGCACTTGCCGCCACCACCGCGCCAAACACGCCCGACGCCCGACGCCCGACGCCCACTCCACCACCACCCCGCCTCCAGACTCGAACGCCCAGACAGCAAACACCAGCGCTTCTCTCTACTCCGAGCTGCTCCTCCTGCTCCTGCCCCGCCGCCCTCTACACCCCACGTTGCACACAGCTGCTAAGCCTGCTGCTGCTGCTAAGGCTGCTAAGCCTGCTGCTGCTGCTAAGGTTGTTAAGCCTGCTGCTGCTGCTAAGGCTGCTGCTGCTGCTAAGGCTGCTGCTAAGGCTGCTAAGGCTGCTGCTAAGGCTGCTAAGGCTGCTAAGGCTGCTGCTAAGGCTGCTTAGGCTGCTAAGGCTGCTAAGGCTGCTGCTAAGGCTGCTAAGGCTGCTAAGGCTGCTAAGGCTGCTAAGGCTGCTAAGGCTGCTGCTAAGGCTGCTGCTAAGGCTGCTAAGGCTGCAAAGGCTGCTGCTCAGCGAGCTCGGCCCATTCCTCGCTGCCTGCTGACTGACCGACCACAGCAAGACCCAAACCGCCAACTCTGAACGCTCGCTGGCTGCCCTTGGTCTCCACCGGCCCTCCGCCCTCCTGGATCCCAAGCCCCCGATGACAGTTCTCCTGTCCTCCTCCTTGTCCTCCTCCTCCTCCTCCTCTTCCTCCTTTATCTCCTCCTCCTCTTCCTCCTTTATCTCCTCTTCAAGCCAGCCGGGAGGCTCGGGCCCGGCGGGAGCACCCTGTCCTCCAACCTAGAGCTCCTCCAACACCCACAGCTCAGCTTTGCTTTCTTCCCTATCTGGAAGGCCACGAGACCACCCTGGGGCCACGAGACCACCCTGACCGCAGCCAGTCTCCGGGGCTTTGACTCACAGAGTCGCCCCACTCCCATGCGCACTGGGCCTGGCCTGGCCTGCCCTGCCCTGCCCGTGCGAGCCTGGCGGCAAGAGCTGCAGTGGGCAAGTGAGCCTTCTGGAGTCTGCCCAGCGGTGCCCAGCCTTGTGCTCGGCTGTGCTGGGTGTATCCTGCAGAAGCAGGGTCCCGGGGCCTGTGGCCCAGGGTGGCTTCTTACTACTGATGGGCCTTCTCTTGCCTCTCTCTGCTAGATCCCTCCGAGCCCTGACAGGTTGTGGTTGGGCCAGGCGAGACATTCACTGCCCAGAGCTTGGTGTGATTTCCTTCCTGGGTGATGGCCCGCTCTGCTGGGCCAGAGTCCTGCGGATCGACATGACGATGAAAGTTTCTGTGATCATGCTGTCTAGAAGATGAATTCATCATCTGATGCCGTTCCTGAGTCGCTCTGTGTCGTTGTAGGAAGGGAGTTGGATTGAAATCGTTTCGGGGGGAAGTTAGGGTCGTCGACAGAAAGTCTAAAGTCGGGATCAAGACTAGAACGTGCCCCTTCCTCCCAGAACAGCAGCCAGAGCTGCATCGTTGGGAGAAGGAATCCTGTGAGCTTTCCCGCCTTACAAGCACATCATCCTAGGAGCAAGGAAAGTAGGCCTGGGAGGGACACGTCCAAGCTCAGAGAGAACCTCCGCTCAAGGTTGGGCCTGACTAGGTCCTGGACCTTGGGATGCGGGCCTGTGGCCATAGGTGTCGGTCGGTCGGTCGGTCGGTCGGTCGGTCGGTCGGTGTGCACCGCCAAGAGACACACTCGGCCAGGAAGAAAAAGGAAATCCTTTTACCACGAGTGTTGGCATAGAGGATAGGGTGATCATAGCCAGATCACCCGAACAACAAGACTTCCAAAAAACAAAAGACGCAAGCACGACACATGATCACAGATGATCGTCTGTCTCCTGTTTGTTGAATACAAACTGTCACCAGCTAAGTTGGTTAGAAAAAAAAATAAAATGAATCAAACTGGCTAACCTAGGCTCCACTGGCTTCAACTTTGTTCATCAGTGACAAGAGAATTGTCGCTTTGGAGTGAAGTCCAACTTGTGGAGAGAGCAAAGGATGGGAACTGTTTGGTTGGGTGTGAGTGTCAAAACAACACTTTGTAATCGACAATCCCGGTGTGATCCATCTCCTTCTGTGTAATGGTTTCAAGCTGGTGTTTGAGGGATATGGTTCTATGGTGATGGCTCTTTGAGGATATGTGACTTGTGGCTACGAGGTAAACTTCTTCTTAGGTGGTATAAAAAAGGCTGAGACAAAAGAATCCTCTTCTTGGAGCCAGCTCCTGAGATTTTGCCCCACCCACCAAATGTGTCCATGTGGGAATGTGGATGTGTGGCTATGGGTAAAACGGTTGTAGCCTGCTTATTGGAGCTTGCTCCATCCATCCCACATGTCTGTCAGTCAGTCAGTCTGTCTGTCTGTCTGTCTGTCTGTCTGTCTGTCTGTCTGAGGGAATGTATATATTCATGAGTATGTGTGAAGCTGTTGGAGTTTCTTGCCCTTTACTCTGTGTGTGTGTGTGTGTGTGTGTGTGTGCACATATGGGTGTGAGTTTGTGTGTGGTTCCCCTTCCCACTTTTACTCTTTCCCTTTTCCAGGGTTCATCTACCCTCCAGCTGACACAGGGGGTGCCCCCCCCTTTTAATAAATGAAGCTTTATTTTCTCAGAAGAAATTGTAGAGGAGGCGCCACCACCACCACCAGCACCACCCCCGCCCACATCTCCGTGTAGAAGGATGGGTTCTACTGACTGAGAAACTGGACTCAAGAGAAAGGTCTTGGGAGGCAGAGCCTGAAATCAACACAAGAGATGGTGGATGGGGGCGTTGGGGAGGATTCAAGCGTGGTCAGGCCCTTCAGATGGCACCGGCCCCCCACCGGGCTAGGAACTCCACCCATGCTGAGCCTTCTGGCCAGAGGACAGGCATGCATCGCTTCCCGTGGAGAGGCAACCCTGGGTGGGGGTGCTTAAGGATCCCGAATTCCCAAGTGCTTACACGGAAGCCCAAAGACCAGACTGGCCCTATGTTTCCGGCCTCTCTGACCACGCCTCCTTTTTTGGTCCCTCCATCTACTCATCACTCATCCACCCACTCTGCTAGTCACCCAACCCCACCACACCCCACATCTATCGCTATGGCCAGTAGCAACAGCAGAAGCAGCAGCAGCAGCAGCAGCAGCAGGAGGAGGAGGAGGAGGAGGAGGAGGAGGAGGAGGAGGAGGAGGAGGAGGTGGTGGTACAGCCTCGCTCCACCCCACCCAGAGTCCCAAAGAAACTGCACTGGGTCCAAGAAAGGTGAAATCTGTGTCCCTTTGGCCTCACCTACGCCTGGAACCAGAGGACACAAACTCCTGGGGCACACGTAGGAAAGGACCTCTGTCAGAGACCGTGCTGTAAATGGCTGGGTCTCTGGCTGGGCAATGCACCACCCCGAGCTCACCACGCACCGACCCCACCCCAAACCGCCCCCTGCCTGGAATCCTCCAGGCCAAGCCGCCCAGGAACACCCACCCACCAAGAGAACCAACGCTGGGTAAGGCTAGCCCAGAACAGCAGACACACAACTGGCTTCTTCCCCCTTCCTAAGTGCATGTCAGCACTGACAATGAGTGACTCTGGGTGACAGGCTGAACTGAAACTGCAAGGAGAGAACTCGGGTCAAGGGCTTTTGGTTTTGAAGGAAACTAAACATGCCAGCCAGCAAGCGAGCAAGTCAGAAAGCAAGCAAGGAAGGAAGGAAGGAAGAAAGGAAGCAGAAACCCCTCAGAGTTGAGCTGAGTATGCAAAGCTTGGCAAAAGCTCTTGGCTTTCCAAAGTAGCTCAGCCCCCATGCGGGACTCACTTTTGGCGTCCATGCTCTTTTGTAAAGAGGATGGCCCGTTGTAGCAACTTGGTGTAGTTGGTGTGTCAAGGGTCCGGGGTAAGACATAGCAGGCAAGGTTCAAGGGACCTGCCTGTTAGTGAGCGTGCAAATGAAAACTGCTAATATATACATACAGATATAGGTATGTATACATCTGGAGATGTGTGTGTGTGTGTGTGTGTGTGTGTGTGTGTCAAGTGGGAGGAGAGGAGCGGAGGGTGTGTGTGTCGGGAGGGGTGGAGGGAGGAAAAAAAAATGTGTAGCCCAGGCTGGCCTCGAACTCGTGATCCTCCTGCCTCTGCCTCCTTCAGCAAATCCTACCGGCGTGCGCCACCACAACCGGCAGCAGCAGACGGCGACATGCACATACTCCAACCTCACACACCATGACGACACACTCACACACGCCCTCTACCGACCACAAACGCACGCAAACACTCTCCCAACGCCTCCTCCTCAACACAAACAATAACACTCGCGGACACGCACGCTACAACAAACAACTCGCTCTACCACCTCACTCACTCACTCACTCACTCACTCACTGCCTTCACCCACACTCCCAACACCGACTCACGCCTAGCGCTCGCGACCACATCTCACACTCCGACACCCGCAACACCCACCCACTGACCCGCACTTGCCGCCACCACCGCGCCAAACACGCCCGACGCCCGACGCCCGACGCCCACTCCACCACCACCCCGCCTCCAGACTCGAACGCCCAGACAGCAAACACCAGCGCTTCTCTCTACTCCGAGCTGCTCCTCCTGCTCCTGCCCCGCCGCCCTCTACACCCCACGTTGCACACAGCTGCTAAGCCTGCTGCTGCTGCTAAGGCTGCTAAGCCTGCTGCTGCTGCTAAGGTTGTTAAGCCTGCTGCTGCTGCTAAGGCTGCTGCTGCTGCTAAGGCTGCTGCTAAGGCTGCTAAGGCTGCTGCTAAGGCTGCTAAGGCTGCTAAGGCTGCTGCTAAGGCTGCTTAGGCTGCTAAGGCTGCTAAGGCTGCTGCTAAGGCTGCTAAGGCTGCTAAGGCTGCTAAGGCTGCTAAGGCTGCTAAGGCTGCTGCTAAGGCTGCTGCTAAGGCTGCTAAGGCTGCAAAGGCTGCTGCTCAGCGAGCTCGGCCCATTCCTCGCTGCCTGCTGACTGACCGACCACAGCAAGACCCAAACCGCCAACTCTGAACGCTCGCTGGCTGCCCTTGGTCTCCACCGGCCCTCCGCCCTCCTGGATCCCAAGCCCCCGATGACAGTTCTCCTGTCCTCCTCCTTGTCCTCCTCCTCCTCCTCCTCTTCCTCCTTTATCTCCTCCTCCTCTTCCTCCTTTATCTCCTCTTCAAGCCAGCCGGGAGGCTCGGGCCCGGCGGGAGCACCCTGTCCTCCAACCTAGAGCTCCTCCAACACCCACAGCTCAGCTTTGCTTTCTTCCCTATCTGGAAGGCCACGAGACCACCCTGGGGCCACGAGACCACCCTGACCGCAGCCAGTCTCCGGGGCTTTGACTCACAGAGTCGCCCCACTCCCATGCGCACTGGGCCTGGCCTGGCCTGCCCTGCCCTGCCCGTGCGAGCCTGGCGGCAAGAGCTGCAGTGGGCAAGTGAGCCTTCTGGAGTCTGCCCAGCGGTGCCCAGCCTTGTGCTCGGCTGTGCTGGGTGTATCCTGCAGAAGCAGGGTCCCGGGGCCTGTGGCCCAGGGTGGCTTCTTACTACTGATGGGCCTTCTCTTGCCTCTCTCTGCTAGATCCCTCCGAGCCCTGACAGGTTGTGGTTGGGCCAGGCGAGACATTCACTGCCCAGAGCTTGGTGTGATTTCCTTCCTGGGTGATGGCCCGCTCTGCTGGGCCAGAGTCCTGCGGATCGACATGACGATGAAAGTTTCTGTGATCATGCTGTCTAGAAGATGAATTCATCATCTGATGCCGTTCCTGAGTCGCTCTGTGTCGTTGTAGGAAGGGAGTTGGATTGAAATCGTTTCGGGGGGAAGTTAGGGTCGTCGACAGAAAGTCTAAAGTCGGGATCAAGACTAGAACGTGCCCCTTCCTCCCAGAACAGCAGCCAGAGCTGCATCGTTGGGAGAAGGAATCCTGTGAGCTTTCCCGCCTTACAAGCACATCATCCTAGGAGCAAGGAAAGTAGGCCTGGGAGGGACACGTCCAAGCTCAGAGAGAACCTCCGCTCAAGGTTGGGCCTGACTAGGTCCTGGACCTTGGGATGCGGGCCTGTGGCCATAGGTGTCGGTCGGTCGGTCGGTCGGTCGGTCGGTCGGTCGGTCGGTGTGCACCGCCAAGAGACACACTCGGCCAGGAAGAAAAAGGAAATCCTTTTACCACGAGTGTTGGCATAGAGGATAGGGTGATCATAGCCAGATCACCCGAACAACAAGACTTCCAAAAAACAAAAGACGCAAGCACGACACATGATCACAGATGATCGTCTGTCTCCTGTTTGTTGAATACAAACTGTCACCAGCTAAGTTGGTTAGAAAAAAAAATAAAATGAATCAAACTGGCTAACCTAGGCTCCACTGGCTTCAACTTTGTTCATCAGTGACAAGAGAATTGTCGCTTTGGAGTGAAGTCCAACTTGTGGAGAGAGCAAAGGATGGGAACTGTTTGGTTGGGTGTGAGTGTCAAAACAACACTTTGTAATCGACAATCCCGGTGTGATCCATCTCCTTCTGTGTAATGGTTTCAAGCTGGTGTTTGAGGGATATGGTTCTATGGTGATGGCTCTTTGAGGATATGTGACTTGTGGCTACGAGGTAAACTTCTTCTTAGGTGGTATAAAAAAGGCTGAGACAAAAGAATCCTCTTCTTGGAGCCAGCTCCTGAGATTTTGCCCCACCCACCAAATGTGTCCATGTGGGAATGTGGATGTGTGGCTATGGGTAAAACGGTTGTAGCCTGCTTATTGGAGCTTGCTCCATCCATCCCACATGTCTGTCAGTCAGTCAGTCTGTCTGTCTGTCTGTCTGTCTGTCTGTCTGTCTGTCTGAGGGAATGTATATATTCATGAGTATGTGTGAAGCTGTTGGAGTTTCTTGCCCTTTACTCTGTGTGTGTGTGTGTGTGTGTGTGTGTGTGTGTGTGCACATATGGGTGTGAGTTTGTGTGTGGTTCCCCTTCCCACTTTTACTCTTTCCCTTTTCCAGGGTTCATCTACCCTCCAGCTGACACAGGGGGTGCCCCCCCCTTTTAATAAATGAAGCTTTATTTTCTCAGAAGAAATTGTAGAGGAGGCGCCACCACCACCACCAGCACCACCCCCGCCCACATCTCCGTGTAGAAGGATGGGTTCTACTGACTGAGAAACTGGACTCAAGAGAAAGGTCTTGGGAGGCAGAGCCTGAAATCAACACAAGAGATGGTGGATGGGGGCGTTGGGGAGGATTCAAGCGTGGTCAGGCCCTTCAGATGGCACCGGCCCCCCACCGGGCTAGGAACTCCACCCATGCTGAGCCTTCTGGCCAGAGGACAGGCATGCATCGCTTCCCGTGGAGAGGCAACCCTGGGTGGGGGTGCTTAAGGATCCCGAATTCCCAAGTGCTTACACGGAAGCCCAAAGACCAGACTGGCCCTATGTTTCCGGCCTCTCTGACCACGCCTCCTTTTTTGGTCCCTCCATCTACTCATCACTCATCCACCCACTCTGCTAGTCACCCAACCCCACCACACCCCACATCTATCGCTATGGCCAGTAGCAACAGCAGAAGCAGCAGCAGCAGCAGCAGCAGCAGGAGGAGGAGGAGGAGGAGGAGGAGGAGGAGGAGGAGGAGGAGGAGGAGGAGGAGGTGGTGGTACAGCCTCGCTCCACCCCACCCAGAGTCCCAAAGAAACTGCACTGGGTCCAAGAAAGGTGAAATCTGTGTCCCTTTGGCCTCACCTACGCCTGGAACCAGAGGACACAAACTCCTGGGGCACACGTAGGAAAGGACCTCTGTCAGAGACCGTGCTGTAAATGGCTGGGTCTCTGGCTGGGCAATGCACCACCCCGAGCTCACCACGCACCGACCCCACCCCAAACCGCCCCCAGCCAGGAATCCACCAGGCCAAGCCGCCCAGGAAAACCCACCCACCAAGAGAACCAACGCTGGGTAAGGCTAGCCCAGAACAGCAGACACACAACTGGCTTCTTCCCCCTTCCTAAGTGCATGTCAGCACTGACAATGAGTGACTCTGGGTGACAGGCTGAACTGAAACTGCAAGGAGAGAACTCGGGTCAAGGGCTTTTGGTTTTGAAGGAAACTAAACATGCCAGCCAGCAAGCGAGCAAGTCAGAAAGCAAGCAAGGAAGGAAGGAAGGAAGAAAGGAAGCAGAAACCCCTCAGAGTTGAGCTGAGTATGCAAAGCTTGGCAAAAGCTCTTGGCTTTCCAAAGTAGCTCAGCCCCCATGCGGGACTCACTTTTGGCGTCCATGCTCTTTTGTAAAGAGGATGGCCCGTTGTAGCAACTTGGTGTAGTTGGTGTGTCAAGGGTCCGGGGTAAGACATAGCAGGCAAGGTTCAAGGGACCTGCCTGTTAGTGAGCGTGCAAATGAAAAACTGCTAATATATACATACAGATATAGGTATGTATACATCTGGAGATGTGTGTGTGTGTGTGTGTGTGTGTGTGTGTGTGTGTGTCAAGTGGGAGGAGAGGAGCGGAGGGTGTGTGTGTCGGGAGGGGTGGAGGGAGGAAAAAAAAAATGTGTAGCCCAGGCTGGCCTCGAACTCGTGATCCTCCTGCCTCTGCCTCCTTCAGCAAATCCTACCGGCGTGCGCCACCACAACCGGCAGCAGCAGACGGCGACATGCACATACTCCAACCTCACAAACCATGACGACACACACACACACCCGCCCTCTACCGAGCACAAACGCACGCAAACACTCTCCCAACGCCTCCTCCTCAACACAAACAATAACACTCGCGGACACGCACGCTACAACAAACAACTCGCTCTACCACCTCACTCACTCACTCACTCACTCACTGCCTTCACCCACACTCCCAACACCGACTCACGCCTAGCGCTCGCGACCACATCTCACACTCCGACACCCGCAACACCCACCCACTGACCCGCACTTGCCGCCACCACCGCGCCAAACACGCCCGACGCCCGACGCCCACTCCACCACCACCCCGCCTCCAGACTCGAACGCCCAGACAGCAAACACCAGCGCTTCTCTCTACTCCGAGCTGCTCCTCCTGCTCCTGCCCCGCCGCCCTCTACACCCCACGTTGCACACAGCTGCTAAGCCTGCTGCTGCTGCTAAGGCTGTTAAGCCTGCTGCTGCTGCTAAGGCTGCTGCTGCTGCTAAGGCTGCTAAGGCTGCTAAGGCTGCTAAGGCTGCTAAGGCTGCTGCTAAGGCTGCTAAGGCTGCTGCTAAGGCTGCTGCTAAGGCTGCTAAGGCTGCTAAGGCTGCTAAGGCTGCTGCTAAGGCTGCTGCTAAGGCTGCTAAGGCTGCAAAGGCTGCTGCTCAGCGAGCTCGGCCCATTCCTCGCTGCCTGCTGACTGACCGACCACAGCAAGACCCAAACCGCCAACTCTGAACGCTCGCTGGCTGCCCTTGGTCTCCACCGCCCTCCGCCCTCCTGGATCCCAAGCCCCCGATGACAGTTCTCCTGTCCTCCTCCTTCTCCTCCTCCTCCTACTCCTCCTTTTCCTCCTTCTCCTCCTCCTCTTCCTCCTTTATCTCCTCCTCCTCTTCCTCCTTTATCTCCTCTTCAAGCCAGCCGGGGGCTCGGGCCCGGCGGGAGCACCCTGTCCTCCAACCTAGAGCTCCTCCAACACCCACAGCTCAGCTTTGCTTTCTTCCCTATCTGGAAGGCACGAGACCACCCTGGGGCCACGAGACCACCCTGACCGCAGCCAGTCTCCGGGGCTTTGACTCACAGAGTCGCCCCACTCCCATGCGCACTGGGCCTGGCCTGGCCTGCCCTGCCCTGCCCGTGCGAGCCTGGCGGCAAGAGCTGCAGTGGGCAAGTGAGCCTTCTGGAGTCTGCCCAGCGGTGCCCAGCCTTGTGCTCGGCTGTGCTGGGTGTATCCTGCAGAAGCAGGGTCCCGGGGCCTGTGGCCCAGGGTGGCTTCTTACTACTGATGGCCTTCTCTTGCCTCTCTCTGCTAGATCCCTCCGAGCCCTGACAGGTTGTGGTTGGGGCCAGCGAGACATTCACTGCCCAGAGCTTGGTGTGATTTCCTTCCTGGGTGATGGCCCGCTCTGCTGGGCCAGAGTCCTGCGGATCGACATGACGATGAAAGTTTCTGTGATCATGCTGTCTAGAAGATGAATTCATCATCTGATGCCGTTCCTGAGTCGCTCTGTGTCGTTGTAGGAAGGGAGTTGGATTGAAATCGTTTCGGGGGGAAGTTAGGGTCGTCGACAGAAAGTCTAAAGTCGGGATCAAGACTAGAACGTGCCCCTTCCTCCCAGAACAGCAGCCAGAGCTGCATCGTTGGGAGAAGGAATCCTGTGAGCTTTCCCGCCTTACAAGCACATCATCCTAGGAGCAAGAAAGTAGGCCTGGGAGGGACACGTCCAAGCTCAGAGAGAACCTCCGCTCAAGGTTGGGCCTGACTAGGTCCTGGACCTTGGGATGCGGGCCTGTGGCCATAGGTGTCGGTCGGTCGGGGAGTCCGGTCGGTCGGTCGGTCGGTGTGCACCGCCAAGAGACACACTCGGCCAGGAAGAAAGAGGAAATCCTTTTACCACGAGTGTTGGCATAGAGGATAGGGTGATCATAGCCAGATCACCCGAACAACAAGACTTCCAAAAAACAAAAGACGCAAGCACGACACATGATCACAGATGATCGTCTGTCTCCTGTTTGTTGAATACAAACTGTCACCAGCTAAGTTGGGTTAGAAAAAAAAAATAAAATGAATCAAACTGGCTAACCTAGGCTCCACTGGCTTCAACTTTGTTCATCAGTGACAAGAGAATTGTCGCTTTGGAGTGAAGTCCAACTTGTGGAGAGAGCAAAGGATGGGACTGTTTGGTTGGGGTGTGAGTGTCAAAACAACACTTTGTAATCGACAATCCCGGTGTGATCCATCTCCTTCTGTGTAATGGTTTCAAGCTGGTGTTTGAGGGATATGGTTCTATGGTGATGGCTCTTTGAGGATATGTGACTTGTGGCTACGAGGTAAACTTCTTCTTAGGTGGTATAAAAAAGGCTGAGACAAAAGAATCCTCTTCTTGGAGCCAGCTCCTGAGATTTTGCCCCACCCACCAAATGTGTCCATGTGGGAATGTGGATGTGTGGCTATGGGTAAAACGGTTGTAGCCTGCTTATTGGAGCTTGCTCCATCCATCCCCACATGTCTGTCAGTCAGTCTGTCTGTCTGTCTGTCTGTCTGTCTGTCTGAGGGAATGTATATATTCATGAGTATGTGTGAAGCTGTTTGGAGTTTCTTGCCCTTTACTCTGTGTGTGTGTGTGTGTGTGTGTGTGTGTGTGTGTGTGTGCACATATGGGTGTGAGTTTGTGTGTGGTTCCCCTTCCCACTTTACTCTTTCCCTTTTCCAGGGTTCATCTACCCTCCAGCTGACACAGGGGGTGCCACCCCCTTTTAATAAATGAAGCTTTATTTTCTCAGAAGAAATTGTAGAGGAGGCGCCACCACCACCACCAGCACCACCCCCGCCCACATCTCCGTGTAGAAGGATGGGTTCTACTGACTGAGAAACCTGGACTCAAGAGAAAGGTCTTGGGAGGCAGAGCCTGAAATCAACACAAGAGATGGTGGATGGGGGCGTTGGGGAGGATTCAAGCGTGGTCAGGCCCTTCAGATGGCACCGGCCCCCACCGGGCTAGGAACTCCACCCATGCTGAGCCTTCTGGCCAGAGGACAGGCATGCATCGCTTCCCGTGGAGAGGCAACCCTGGGTGGGGGTGCTTAAAGGATCCCGAATTCCCAAGTGCTTACACGGAAGCCCAAAGACCAGACTGGCCCTATGTTTCCGGCCTCTCTGACCACGCCTCCTTTTTTGTCCCTCCATCTACTCATCACTCATCCACCCACTCTGCTAGTCACCCAACCCCACCACACCCCACATCTATCGCTATGGCCAGTAGCAACAGCAGAAGCAGCAGCAGCAGCAGCAGCCAGGAGGAGGAGGAGGAAGGAGGAGGAGGAGGAGGAGGAGGAGGAGGAGGGAGGAGGAGGAGGAGGAGGTGGTGTACAGCCTCGCTCCACCCACCCAGAGTCCCAAAGAAACTGCACTGGGTCCAAGAAAGGTGAAATCTGTGTCCCTTTGGCCTCACCTACGCCTGGAACCAGAGGACACAAACTCCTTGGGGCACACGGTAGGAAAGGACCTCTGTCAGAGACCGTGCTGTAAATGGCTGGGTCTCTGGCTGGGGCAATGCACCACCCCGAGCTCACCACGCACCGACCCCAACCCCAAACCGCCCCCCTGCCTGGAATCCTCCAGGCCAAGCCGCCCAGGAACACCCACCCACCAAGAGAACCAACGCTGGGTAAGGCTAGCCCAGAACAGCAGACACACAACTGGCTTCTTCCCCCTTCCTAAGTGCATGTCAGCCACTGACAATGAGTGGACTCTGGGTGACAGGCTGAACTGAAACTGCAAGGATGAGAACTCAGGTCAAGGGCTTTTGGTTTTGAAGGAAACTAAACATGCCAGCCAGCAAGCGAGCAAGCAAGTCAGAAAGCAAGCAAGGAAGGAAGGAAGGAAGGAAAGAAGCAGAAACCCCTCAGAGTTGAGCTGAGTATGCAAAGCTTGGCAAAAGGCTCTTGGCTTTCCAAAGTAGCTCAGCCCCCATGCGGGACTCACTTTTGGCGTCCATGCTCTTTTGTAAAGAGGATGGCTCGTTGTAGCAACTTGGTGTAGTTGGTGTGTCAAGGGTCCGGGGTAAGACATAGCAGGCAAGGTTCAAGGGACCTGCCTGTTAGTGAGCGTGGCAAATGAAAACTGCTAATATATACATACAGATATAGGTATGTATACATCTGGAGATGTGTGTGTGTGTGTGTGTGTGTGTGTGTGTGTGTGTGTGTGTGTGTGTGTCAAGTGGGAGGAGAGGAGCGGAGGGTGTGTGTGTCGGGAGGGGGGGAGGGAGGAAAAAAAAAACGTGTAGCCCAGGCTGGCCTCGAACTCGTGATCCTCCTGCCTCTGCCTCCTTCAGCAAATCCTACCGGCGTGCGCCACCACAACCGGCAGCAGCAGACGGCGACATGCACATACTCAACCTCACACACCATGACGACACACTCACCCACACGCCCTCTACCGAGCACAAACGCACGCAAACACTCTCCCAACGCCTCCTCCTCAACCAAACAATAACACTCGCGGACACGCACGCTACAACAAACAACTCGCTCTACCACCTCACTCACTCACTCACTCACTCACTCACTCACTGCCTTCACCCACACTCCAACACCGACTCACGCCTAGCGCTCGCGACCACATCTCACACTCCGACACCCGCAACACCCACCCACTGACCCGCACTTGCCGCCACCACCGCGCCAAACACGCCCGACGCCCGACGCCCGACGCCCACTCCACCACCACCCCGCCTCCAGACTCGAACGCCCAGACAGCAAACACCAGCGCTTCTCTCTACTCCGAGCTGCTCCTCCTGCTCCTGCCCCGCCGCCCTCTACACCCCACGTTGCACACAGCTGCTAAGCCTGCTGCTGCTGCTAAGGCTGCTAAGCCTGCTGCTGCTGCTAAGCCTGCTGCTGCTGCTAAGGCTGCTGCTGCTGCTAAGGCTGCTAAGGCTGCTAAGGCTGCTAAGGCTGCTAAGGCTGCTAAGCTGCTGCTAAGGCTGCTTAAGCTGCTAAGCTGCTAAGGCTGCTGCTAAGGCTGCTAAGGCTGCTAAGGCTGCTAAGGCTGCTAAGGCTGCTAGGCTGCTGCTAAGGCTGCTGCTAAGGCTGCTAAGCTGCAAAGGCTGCTGCTCAGCGAGCTCGCCCATTCCTCGCTGCCTGCTGACTGACCGACCACAGCAAGACCCAAACCGCCAACTCTGAACGCTCGCTGGCTGCCCTTGGTCTCCACCGGCCCTCCGCCCTCCTGGATCCCAAGCCCCGATGACAGTTCTCCTGTCCTCCTCCTTCTCCTCCTCCTCCTCCTACTCCTCCTTCCTCCTTCTCCTCCTCCTCTTCCTCCTTTATCTCCTCCTCCTCTCCTCCTTTATCTCCTCTTCAAGCCAGCCGGGAGGCTCGGGCCCGGCGGGAGCACCCTGTCCTCCAACCTAGAGCTCCTCCAACACCCACAGCTCAGCTTTGCTTTCTTCCCTATCTGGAAGGCCACGAGACCACCCTGGGGCCACGAGACCACCCTGACCGCAGCCAGTCTCCGGGGCTTTGACTCACAGAGTCGCCCCACTCCCATGCGCACTGGGCCTGGCCTGGCCTGCCCTGCCCTGCCCGTGCGAGCCTGGCGGCAAGAGCTGCAGTGGGCAAGTGAGCCTTCTGGAGTCTGCCCAGCGGTGCCCAGCCTTGTGCTCGGCTGTGCTGGGTGTATCCTGCAGAAGCAGGGTCCCGGGGCCTGTGGCCCAGGGTGGCTTCTTACTACTGATGGGCCTTCTCTTGCCTCTCTCTGCTAGATCCCTCCGAGCCCTGACAGGTTGTGGTTGGGCAGGCGAGACATTCACTGCCCAGAGCTTGGTGTGATTTCCTTCCTGGGTGATGGCCCGCTCTGCTGGGCCAGAGTCCTGCGGATCGACATGACGATGAAAGTTTCTGTGATCATGCTGTCTAGAAGATGAATTCATCATCTGATGCCGTTCCTGAGTCGCTCTGTGTCGTTGTAGGAAGGGAGTTGGATTGAAATCGTTTCGGGGGGAAGTTAGGGTCGTCGACAGAAAGTCTAAAGTCGGGATCAAGACTAGAACGTGCCCCTTCCTCCCAGAACAGCAGCCAGAGCTGCATCGTTGGGAGAAGGAATCCTGTGAGCTTTCCCGCCTTACAAGCACATCATCCTAGGAGCAAGGAAAGTAGGCCTGGGAGGGACACGTCCAAGCTCAGAGAGAACCTCCGCTCAAGGTTGGGCCTGACTAGGTCCTGGACTTGGGATGCGGGCCTGTGGCCATAGGTGTCGGTCGGTCGGTCGG